>NC_138581.1:17078086-17300728 GCF_964289735.1 Phaethon aethereus
ACTAGAAGTAGTACAGCTAGAATTGTGTTGCTTTGTAATATTCTGCTATTGACTTAAGCATAAGTTGATATGTGACTGCTGAGTTATGAAAAAATGCCGTGTCAACAAAGCCTACGAACCAATAGACGGGATGGCTGTGGCGCGTGCAGCACGTCTGGCCAGCGGGTGCATACGCCATAGGCTCCCTGTGTTAAAAGCTGACAACTGAGGTGAGTTCCGACACTCGCTGGCCACGTGTGTCGAAACTCGTTCCTCTACAAATGTGTAATACCGGGAATTCCTGAAGGGCAGTGGGCTGGTGTACAGCAAGGCCACCGTTGCCTCCGTGGGGACGCCCACGTAAAGCTGGCACCTACCAACTGCTGGGCTGAGTTCGCGGCACAGGATGATACAAGAATGTACAGAGGGTCCATCTTTCTCACAGTCCTCGGGTTGCGAATGATCCATCAGGTTTTGTTTATACAAAAACAAAAAGGGGGAGATGTTGGGATCATTCTGCACGGCTCGACCTTAAGGAGAAGGAGCTGCAGCATTGAGAAGCTGGTAAACAGCTAGATATCTGCACGGCTCGGCCTTGAGAAGAGGGAGCTGTGGCACTGGGAAGCTGGTAAACAGCTGGACATCTGCAGGGCTCGGCCTTGAGGAGAAGGAGCTGTGGTAAACAGCTAAGAAGCAGCACTGTATAAGAAAAACAGGATGGAACCCGGACCACGTAGCAGTAAGCGCAAGTAGGAGGAGTATGATAATGCACTCTTTAGAGCTAAGCCAATGATTGTAAGACAAGTATGCATAAGGTAGAACTTAGTGTATAAATATGTGTAAGGTTTTGCAATAAAGTTGAAGCTTGCTTTATCACTCATATTGAGTCGACTGCATGCCTTCCCTCGCTCGTCGCACTTTCCTAGCCTTGCAAACAGCACTCTGCTTTTTCTCCCTCTCGCGCTCCGAACTGCGAGATTGAAACGTTGCACTCCCTCTCCTCCAAGGAAGGGGCTCGGAAGGAATTGTCTTCCTGGTCCTCACTAGCCCTTGCAGTCATTGCAGATGAGCAGCAAGACTCGGACTCTGCTCTTTCCTAGCCTTGCAAACAGGCACTCTGCTTTTTCTCCCTCTCGCGCTCAGAAGTGCGAGATTGAAACGTTGCACTCCCTCTCCTCCAAGGAAGGGGCTAGGAAGGAATTATCTTGCTGGTGCTCACTCTCCGTTGCTGTCATTGCAGATAAACAGCAAGACTGGGGCTCTGCTCTTTCCTAGCCTTGCAAACAGGCACTCTGCTTTTTCTCACTCTCGCGCTCCGAACTGCGAGATTGAAACGTTGCACTCCCTCTCCTCCAAGGAAGGGGCTAGGAAGGAATTGTCTTGATGCTCCTCACTAGCCCTTGCAGTCATTGCAGATAAACAGCAAGCCTGGGACTCTGCTCTTTCCTAGCCTTGCAAACAGGCACTCTGCTTTTTCTCCCTCTCGCGCTCCGAACTTCGAGATTGAAACGTTGCGCTCCCTCTGCTCCAAGGAAGGGGCTAGGAAGGAATTGTCTTGCTGGTCCTCACTAGCCCTTGCAGTCATTGCAGATAAACAGCAAGACTGGGGCTCTGCTCTTTCCTAGCCTTGCAAACAAGTACTCTGCTTTTTCTCACTCTCGCGCTCCGAAGTGCGAGATTGAAACGTTGCACTCCCTCTCCTCCAAGGAAGGGGCTATGAAGGAATTGTCTTGCTGGTCCTCACTAGCCCTTGCAGTAATTGCAGATAAACAGCAAGACTGGGGCTCTGCTCTTTCCTAGCCTTGCAAACAGGCACTCTGCTTTTTCTCACTCTCGCGCTCCGAACTGCGAGATTGAAACGTTGCACTCCCTCTCCTCCAAGGAAGGGGCTAGGAAGGAATTGTCTTGATGCTCCTCACTAGCCCTTGCAGTCATTGCAGATAAACAGCAAGACTGGGGCTCTGCTCTTTCCTAGCCTTGCAAACAGGCACTCTGTTTTTTCTCACTCTCGCGCTCCTATCTGCGAGATTGAAACGTTGCACTCCCTCTCCTCCAAGGAAGGGGCTAGGAAGGAATTGTCTTGCTGGTGCTCACTATCCCTTGCAGTCATTGCAGATAAACAGCAAGACTGGGGCTCTGCTCTTTCCTAGCCTTGCAAACAGGCAGTCTGCTTTTTCTCACTCTCGCGCTCCGAACTGCGAGATTGAAACGTTGTAGTCCCTCTCCTCCAAGGAAGGGGCTAGGAAGGAATTGTCTTGATGCTCCTCACTAGCCCTTGCAGTCATTGCAGATAAACAGCAAGACTGGGGCTCTGCTCTTTCCTAGCCTTGCAAACAAGTACTCTGCTTTTTGTCCCTCTCGCTGTCCGAACTGCAAGATTGAAACGTTGCACTCCCTCTCCTCCAAGGAAGGGGCTAGGAAGGAATTGTCTTGCTGGTCCTCACTAGCCCTTGCATTCATTGCAGATAAACAGCAAGACTGGGGCTCTGCTCTTTCCTAGCCTTGCAAACAGGCTCTAATCTTTTTCTCCCTCTCACGCTCCGAACTGCGAGACTGAAACGTTGCACGCTCTCTCCTCCAAGGAAGGGGCTAGGAAGGAATTGTCTTGCTGGTGCTCACTATCCCTTGCAGTCATTGCAGATAAACAGCAAGACTGGGGCTCTGCTCTTTCCTAGCCTTGCAAACAAGTACTCTGCTTTTTCTCCCTCTCGCTGTCCGAACTGCAAGATTGAAACGTTGCACTCCCTCTCCTCCAAGGAAGGGGCTAGGAAGGAATTGTCTTGCTGCTCCTCACTAGCCCTTGCAGTCATTGCAGATAAACAGCAAGACTGGGGCTCTGCTCTTTCCTAGCCTTGCAAACAGGCTCTAATCTTTTTCTCCCTCTCACGCTCCGAACTGCGAGACTGAAACGTTGCACGCTCTCTCCTCCAAGGAAGGGGCTAGGAAGGAATTGTCTTGCTGGTGCTCACTATCCCTTGCAGTCATTGCAGATAAACAGCAAGACTGGGGCTCTGCTCTTTCCTAGCCTTGCAAACAAGTACTCTGCTTTTTCTCACTCTCGCGCTCCGAACTGCGAGATTGAAACGTTGCACTCCCTCTCCTCCAAGGAAGGGGCTAGAAAGGAATTGTCTTGATGCTCCTCACTAGCCCTTGCAGTCATTGCAGATAAACAGCAAGACTGGGGCTCTGCTCTTTCCTAGCCTTGCAAAGAGGCAGTCTGCTTTTTCTCACTCTCGCGCTCCGAAGTGCGAGATTGAAACGTTGCAGTCCCTCTCCTCCAAGGAAGGGTATAGGAAGGAATTGTCTTGCTGGTCCTCACTAGCCCTTGCAGTCATTGCAGATAAACAGCTAGACTGGGGCTCTGCTCTTTCCTAGCCTTGCAAACAGGCACTCTGCTTTTTCTCACTCTCGCGCTCCGATCTGCGAGATTGAAACGTTGCACTCCCTCTCCTCCAAGGAAGGGGCTAGGAAGGAATTGTCTTGCTGCTCCTCACTAGCCCTTGCAGTCATTGCAGATAAACAGCAAGCCTGGGAGTCTGCTCTTTCCTAGCCTTGCAAACAGGCACTCTGCTTTTTCTCCCTCTCGCGCTCCGAACTTCGAGATTGAAACGTTGCGCTCCCTCTGCTCCAAGGAAGGGGCTAGGAAGGAATTGTCTTGCTGGTCCTCACTATCCCTTGCAGTCATTGCAGATGAGCAGCAAGACTGGGGCTCTGCTCTTTCCTGTTGGGATCATTCTGCACGGCTCGACCTTAAGGAGAAGGAGCTGCAGCATTGAGAAGCTGGTAAACAGCTAGATATCTGCACGGCTCGGCCTTGAGAAGAGGGAGCTGTGGCACTGGGAAGCTGGTAAACAGCTGGACATCTGCAGGGCTTGGCCTTGAGGAGAAGGAGCTGTGGTAAACAGCTAAGAAGCAGCACTGTATAAGAAAAACAGGATGGAACCCGGACCACGTAGCAGTAAGCGCAAGTAGGAGGAGTATGATAATGCACTCTTTAGAGCTAAGCCAATGATTGTAAGACAAGTATGCATAAGGTAGAACTTAGTGTATAAATATGTGTAAGGTTTTGCAATAAAGTTGAAGCTTGCTTTATCACTCATATTGAGTCGACTGCATGCCTTCCCTCGCTCGTCGCAAGTGGCGCCCGAACAGGGACCCCCATCCTTGTTTTTCACCGGACAGCGAGATCGGAGAAGCACTGGTAGCAGCGACCAGGGAGCAGAAGATCGGCGGACGCTGCCGCGGCGCGCCTGATCCGTGCTTGAACCCAGGATAATTAAGAAGGGGTTCGCCGTCCGAAAGAAGGCTAACCAAGGGAAAAGGCTGCAAAAATAATTGACCGGATAATTAAGAAGGTCAACGTAGCGCGCAATGGAAATAGAGGTAGCATTCGAAATCTTAAAATGCTTTTTAGAAAAGCGGGGAGTAAGCCAATTAAAAGATCTGGCTGGGTTAATTGCGTTAGGGAAAGCGAAAGGGTTTTTTAAAGACCCTGAAAGTATGTTTGAAGTAGACGAGTGGCGTTCTTATGGAGATTGTTTGTGGGATCTAGTAATCGATGATGAAAAATCAGCAAAAAATTAATGAAATCTTGGAGAGATGTTATTCATTGCATGAAAAGATATAAAACTGAAAAGCGAATAGCACAGGCAACAAAGACAGTATAAAATCTACGACGCTCTAGAGGTTGATCCTAGAGACATTAAAAGAACTAAAGGCAGAACGCATCGCATGAAGAAGGGGCGATGGTCAGACTCCTGCTGCATATGCTCTCTAAGAGAGGACTGAAATATGATGAATATACACTTAGAAGGCTTCTAATTTGGTGCCAAAAAGGGTACCCCCCCGATGCGTCTGTGGCGTTTAAGGCAGAGACGTGGGAGGAGATAGGAAAAATGTTATAGGAACATATTGGGAATGGAGATAAAACCACCGCAGAGTTAGTGACGACATGGAAGTTGATGTTAAACACATTAAAAGCCTTAAAGGCAGAGAGAAAAGCTGCAGCTGATATGGAGGAGGCTGTTAAACCATCTTCAACCAATCCCTTTTTAACTGAGTCAGAGGGTCCAGGACCTTCAGCGACTCCGACTGCACCTCCTGAGGTGCCAGATGCACCGAGTAAACCGGCTGCATAGATAAGTCAGAGAAACAGATCTACGATGATGTATGTGAGGGCAAGACGGGACAACGTTGCCCAGAACAATGTACTCAGTGTTCCCCTGTGTGCCCATGTGAAAGATCAATAGGGCGAGTCTCGAAAGGAGATGGGCAAGCAGCGGAGCTAGCAACAACATGGCAATTGCTATTGGAGACTGTTTTGAAGAGCCAGGGGCTAGCAGCAGACTCTGCAACAGCTTTTGAGTTACCTACCTGGGAGAAAGCAGGGAAATTGGTGTTTGAGGCAGCCTCTAAAGAGGATCATACGGCTATGAAAGTGTTAACAACCTGGCGATTAGTCAGAGACTCTATAAAGACGATAAAATCAGAGCGGATGGCGGCAGCAGCTGCCGCTGCCACAGCCTTGGGAGAGAAGGGAGGCCGAGCTGGGGATGGTGAGAACGAGCAACCCCCGCCCGCCCCCCCCGCCCCCCCGCTAACGCAACCAACGGAGGTGGCGAGTCCTCCTTGGCTCCCGCCTCCTGACCCGTGCCGCAACAGGAGGGGGCTGCCTGGGATGATCCTTCCCCCAAGTCAAGATACGACCCTGCCCAACATTGGCGAGGCATGAGACAAGAGACTTTGGCAGAGAGGGAGGGGACGGAGTGAAGCAGGTACCGGCCAGGTCGGTACGGCCGGCAGTAAGACCTGAAGATCTTGTCACACGTCCCACGGACGCAGTCAACTCCGTCGTACCACCAGCTGATGCTTTCACTCTTTTGTATGCGGAATGATGGCTTGTTGACTGTCTCAGCGGCTCTCCCCGGACGGTCAAGAGCAGGAACTTCAATATGCCATATTTGTAAAACGGTGTTGTGGGTTTGTTCTATGTCGTTGTAATTATTGTCACAAATGTATCATTTCTTTTGCAGGGAATCGAAGAGTATATTTCAATTGCTTTTTTACCATTCCCTTAGCAGCTGAGGATGCGGAGAAGTTTGCCTTTACGGTACCATCGGTAAATAAAGGAGAGCTAGCAAAAAGTATCATTGGGTAGTGTTACCACAAGGAATGCAAAATTCACCTACGATGTGTCAGACATTTGTGGCATGGGCTCTAGAACCGGTGTGGAAAAAGTATCCAGATTTAATAATGTATCATTATATAGTTGATATATTAATAGCAGGGACACAATTGAATGCAGACCACATTTTACAGCACTTAGAGCACTATTTAGGAAAACGGGGTTTAAAAATAGCACCAAAAAAAAAAAAAAAAAAAAGGCAAAAGAAGGGACCATGGCAATATTTGAGCTGGATTATTACCAGGGCAGCGGTCCACTCACAAAAAATAAAGATTAAGGCGAAAATAGAAAATCTTTCTGATGTCCAAAAATTAATGGGGGATATACAGTGGGTTCGCAATATTTGCGGAATTACTAATGATGATCTAAGGCCATTGATGCCGCTCCTGGAGTCTTCGGTGGAGGCTCCAGAGCGACGTCAACTGAATGAGGATCAACACCAAGCTTTGCAGAAAATTACTGAGAAGATAGCCAGGTCACAGGATGTAAACCCCACGTTAGCCATTTTTCAGAATGCTACCAATTGGTGTAATTATACAACGAGCAACATCTCACGCTCTACTATTGTCCCAATGAGACTCCCTAAAGGAATATTCTTGATTTGTGGTGATCGTGCATGGCAAGGTGTTCCCTCCCATTTGAGAGGTGGTCCTTACACATTGGGGCACCTAACATTGTTAACTCCCAACACTTCTATGATATTGAACCTTACCCGACGGCATAGAATAAGATGACAGATTTGAAAATATCAGGAAGAGTGCAATGACCAACTGGATTTTTGGACTGCAGACAAAACCATACTAACCTCTTTCCTTGCCCCTGGGGTCGCTGCTGCCCAAGGCTTAACCACTTTAAATAAATTGGGATGTTGGCTAGCGAAACAAACCAATGCTACTTCTGCAACACTCAGTGCTTTGTTAATGGAAACTGACTCAATAAGGCATGCGACATTGCAAAATAGGGCAGCTATCGACTTCCTACTTTTGGCCCAAGGGCACGGGTGTGAGGAGTTTGATGGCACGTGTTGTATGAATTTAACAGATACATCACAGTCGGTAACTCAACAATTACAAAAACTGAAGGACTTAACGGACAGGTTACAGACAAGTTCACTAAACCTCGAATCATAGCTGTCAAGTTTGGGCCTAAGTGGATGGTTACAAGACTTAATAAAAGGGGCAGTTGTTATAGTACTTGTTATCTTAATACTAATGCTTATTGTACCATGTTTATTGCATTGTCTACAAGGAATGGTTCAAAAGGTAGTAAAGAATGCTTGGCTAGCTAATAACTCAAACAAGTATCTTACACACCCAATGAATGAGCTTTGTTAGATAATCACGCTCAAAACAAAAAGGGGGAGAGGCTACCACATTACCCTAAGAACGTTTGAATAAAGCCTTATATGTGTTAAATTATTTGCGGAAGGAGAAAGGACCTTTTCAACTGCTAACCAGGGGACGAGGTTGACGGTGGTGGCTGTTTAAAACCATGGGTAAAACCATGGGTAACCCACTTTGCAGGTGCCTCGAAGTGGGTGAGGCCATGGGTGGGGCAGTCACCATCGTCATCGTTGGACACATCATGACACTATCAGGTGTCATCGCAATCTGGATGCCACCTCAGTCAAAAGAAAATGTAGGGGTAAATCACACTGAAATTTGCAGTATCATGAGATGAACGTGGAAAGCTTTTGAGGCAAAGTGTTCTATAACTACAAATGCTTTGGTAAGATATAATATTGGTCTTCATAGCCTTATACAAGTACCTTTTTTCTATCACTAGGAGTAGTTTATATCACTAGAAGTAGTACAGCTAGAATTGTGTTGCTTTGTAATATTCTGCTATTGACTTAAGCATAAGTTGATATGTGACTGCTGAGTTATGAAAAAATGCCGTGTCAACAAAGCCTACGAACCAATAGACGGGATGGCTGTGGCGCGTGCAGCACGTCTGGCCAGCGGGTGCATACGCCATAGGCTCCCTGTGTTAAAAGCTGACAACTGAGGTGAGTTCCGACACTCGCTGGCCACGTGTGTCGAAACTCGTTCCTCTACAAATGTGTAATACCGGGAATTCCTGAAGGGCAGTGGGCTGGTGTACAGCAAGGCCACCGTTGCCTCCGTGGGGACGCCCACGTAAAGCTGGCACCTACCAACTGCTGGGCTGAGTTCGCGGCACAGGATGATACAAGAATGTACAGAGGGTCCATCTTTCTCACAGTCCTCGGGTTGCGAATGATCCATCAGGTTTTGTTTATACAAAAACAAAAAGGGGGAGATGTTGGGATCATTCTGCACGGCTCGACCTTAAGGAGAAGGAGCTGCAGCATTGAGAAGCTGGTAAACAGCTAGATATCTGCACGGCTCGGCCTTGAGAAGAGGGAGCTGTGGCACTGGGAAGCTGGTAAACAGCTGGACATCTGCAGGGCTCGGCCTTGAGGAGAAGGAGCTGTGGTAAACAGCTAAGAAGCAGCACTGTATAAGAAAAACAGGATGGAACCCGGACCACGTAGCAGTAAGCGCAAGTAGGAGGAGTATGATAATGCACTCTTTAGAGCTAAGCCAATGATTGTAAGACAAGTATGCATAAGGTAGAACTTAGTGTATAAATATGTGTAAGGTTTTGCAATAAAGTTGAAGCTTGCTTTATCACTCATATTGAGTCGACTGCATGCCTTCCCTCGCTCGTCGCACTTTCCTAGCATTGCAAACAGGCACTCTGCTTTTTCTCACTCTCGCGCTCCGAACTGCGAGATTGAAACGTTGCACTCCCTCTCCTCCAAGGAAAGGGCTAGGAAGGAATTGTCTTCCTGGTCCTCACTAGCCCTTGCAGTCATTGCAGATGAGCAGCAAGACTCGGATTCTGCTCTTTCCTAGCCTTGCAAACAGGCACTCTGCTTTTTCTCCGTCTCGCGGTCCGAACTGCGAGATTGAAACGTTGCGCTCCCTCTCCTCCAAGGAAGGGGCTAGGAAGGAATTGTCTTGCTGCTCCTCACTAGCCCTTGCAGTCATTGTAGATAAACAGCAAGCCTGGGGCTCTGCTCTTTCCTAGCCTTGCAAACAGGCACTCTGCTTTTTCTCCCTCTCGCGCTCCGAACTTCGAGATTGAAACGTTGCGCTCCCTCTGCTCCAAGGAAGGGGCTATGAAGGAATTGTCTTGCTGGTCCTCACTAGCCCTTGCAGTAATTGCAGATAAACAGCAAGACTGGGGCTCTGCTCTTTCCTAGCCTTGCAAACAGGCACTCTGCTTTTTCTCACTCTCATGCTCCGAACTGCGAGATTGAAACGTTGCACTCCCTCTCCTCCAAGGAAGGGGCTAGGAAGGAATTGTCTTGATGCTCCTCACTAGCCCTTGCAGTCATTGCAGATAAACAGCAAGACTGGGGCTCTGCTTTTTCCTAGCCTTGCAAACAAGTACTCTGCTTTTTCTCCCTCTCGCTGTCCGAACTGCAAGATTGAAACGTTGCACTCCCTCTCCTCCAAGGAAGGGGCTAGGAAGGAATTGTCTTGCTGGTCCTCACTAGCCCTTGCAGTCATTGCAGATAAACAGCAAGACTGGGGCTCTGCTCTTTCCTAGCCTTGCAAACAGGCACTCTGCTTTTTCTCACTCTTGCGCTCCGAACTGCGAGATTGAAACGTTGCACTCCCTCTCCTCCAAGGAAGGGGCTAGGAAGGAATTGTCTTGCTGCTCCTCACTAGCCCTTGCAGTCATTGCAGATAAACAGCAAGACTGGGGCTCTGCTCTTTCCTAGCCTTGCAAACAGGCTCTAATCTTTTTCTCCCTCTCGCGCTCCGAACTGCGAGATTGAAACGTTGCACGCTCTCTCCTCCAAGGAAGGGGCTAGGAAGGAATTGTCTTGATGGTGCTCAGTATCCCTTGCAGTCATTGCAGATAAACAGCAAGACTCGGGCTCTGCTCTTTCCTAGCCTTGCAAACAGGCACTCTGCTTTTTTCCCTCTCGTGCTCCGAACTGCAAGATTGAAACGTTGCACTCTCTCTCCTCCAAGGAAGGGGCTAGCAAGGAATTGTCTTGCTGGTCCTCAGTAGCCCTTGCAGTCATTGCAGATAAACAGCAAGACTGGGGCTCTGCTCTTTCCTAGCCTTGCAAACAGGCAGTCTGCTTTTTCTCACTCTCGCGCTCCGAAGTGCGAGATTGAAACGTTGCAGTCCCTCTCCTCCAAGGAAGGGTATAGGAAGGAATTGTCTTGCTGGTCCTCACTAGCCCTTGCAGTCATTGCAGATAAACAGCAAGACTGGGGCTCTGCTCTTTCCTAGCCTTGCAAACAGGCAGTCTGCTTTTTCTCCCTCTCGCGCTCCTATCTGCGAGATTGAAACGTTGCACTCCCTCTCCTCCAAGGAAGGGGCTAGGAAGGAATTGTCTTGCTGCTCCTCACTAGCCCTTGCAGTCATTGCAGATAAACAGCAAGACTGGGGCTCTGCTCTTTCCTAGCCTTGCAAACAGGCACTCTGCTTTTTCTCACTCTCATGCTCCGAACTGCGAGATTGAAACGTTGCACTCTCTCTCCTCCAAGGAAGGGGATAGGAAGGAATTGTCTTGCTGGTCCTCACTATCCCTTGCAGTCATTGCAGATAAACAGCAAGACTGGAACTCTGCTCTTTCCTAGCCTTGCAAACAGGCACTCTGCTTTTTCCCCCTCTCGCGCTCCGAACTGTGAGATTGAGACGTTGCACTCTCTCTCCTCCAAGGAAGGGGCTATGAAGGAACTGTCTTGCTGGTCCTCACTAGCCCTTGCAGTCATTGCAGATAAACAGGAAGACTGGGGCTCTGCTCTTTCCTAGCCTTGCAAACAAGTACTCTGCTTTTTCTCCCTCTCGCTGTCCCAACTGCAAGATTGAAACGTTGCACTCCCTCTCCTCCAAGGAAGGGGCTAGGAAGGAATTGTCTTGCTGCTCCTCACTATCCCTTGCAGTCATTGCAGATAAACAGCAAGACTGGGGCTCTGCTCTTTCCTAGCCTTGCAAACAGGCAGTCTGCTTTTTCTCCCTCTCGCGCTCCGAACTGCGAGATTGCAACGTTGCACTCTCTCTCCTCCAAGGAAGGGGATAGGAAGGAATTGTCTTGCTGGTCCTCACTATCCCTTGCAGTCATTGCAGATAAACAGCAAGACTGGAACTCTGCTCTTTCCTAGCCTTGCAAACAGGCACTCTGCTTTTTCCCCCTCTCGCGCTCCGAACTGTGAGATTGAGACGTTGCACTCTCTCTCCTCCAAGGAAGGGGCTATGAAGGAACTGTCTTGCTGGTCCTCACTAGCCCTTGCAGTCATTGCAGATAAACAGGAAGACTGGGGCTCTGCTCTTTCCTAGCCTTGCAAACAAGTACTCTGCTTTTTCTCCCTCTCGCTGTCCCAACTGCAAGATTGAAACGTTGCACTCCCTCTCCTCCAAGGAAGGGGCTAGGAAGGAATTGTCTTGCTGCTCCTCACTATCCCTTGCAGTCATTGCAGATAAACAGCAAGACTGGGGCTCTGCTCTTTCCTAGCCTTGCAAACAGGCAGTCTGCTTTTTCTCCCTCTCGCGCTCCGAACTGCGAGATTGAAACGTTGCGCTCCCTCTGCTCCAAGGAAGGGGCTAGGAAGGAATTGTCTTGCTGGTCCTCACTATCCCTTGCAGTCATTGCAGATGAGCAGCAAGACTGGGGCTCTGCTCTTTCCTGTTGGGATCATTCTGCACGGCTCGACCTTAAGGAGAAGGAGCTGCAGCATTGAGAAGCTGGTAAACAGCTAGATATCTGCACGGCTCGGCCTTGAGAAGAGGGAGCTGTGGCACTGGGATGCTGGTAAACAGCTGGACATCTGCAGGGCTCGGCCTTGAGGAGAAGGAGCTGTGGTAAACAGCTAAGAAGCAGCACTGTATAAGAAAAACAGGATGGAACCCGGACCACGTAGCAGTAAGCGCAAGTAGGAGGAGTATGATAATGCACTCTTTAGAGCTAAGCCAATGATTGTAAGACAAGTATGCATAAGGTAGAACTTAGTGTATAAATATGTGTAAGGTTTTGCAATAAAGTTGAAGCTTGCTTTATCACTCATATTGAGTCGACTGCATGCCTTCCCTCGCTCGTCGCAAGTGGCGCCCGAACAGGGACCCCCATCCTTGTTTTTCACCGGACAGCGAGATCGGAGAAGCACTGGTAGCAGCGACCAGGGAGCAGAAGATCGGCGGACGCTGCCGCGGCGCGCCTGATCCGTGCTTGAACCCAGGATAATTAAGAAGGGGTTCGCCGTCCGAAAGAAGGCTACCCAAGGGAAAAGGCTGCAAAAATAATTGACCGGATAATTAAGAAGGTCAACGTAGCGCGCAATGGAAATAGAGGTAGCATTCGAAATCTTAAAATGCTTTTTAGAAAAGCGGGGAGTAAGCCAATTAAAAGATCTGGCTGGGTTAATTGCGTTAGGGAAAGCGAAAGGGTTTTTTAAAGACCCTGAAAGTATGTTTGAAGTAGACGAGTGGCGTTCTTATGGAGATTGTTTGTGGGATCTAGTAATCGATGATGAAAAATCAGCAAAAAATTAATGAAATCTTGGAGAGATGTTATTCATTGCATGAAAAGATATAAAACTGAAAAGCGAATAGCACAGGCAACAAAGACAGTATAAAATCTACGACGCTCTAGAGGTTGATCCTAGAGACATTAAAAGAACTAAAGGCAGAACGCATCGCATGAAGAAGGGGCGATGGTCAGACTCCTGCTGCATATGCTCTCTAAGAGAGGACTGAAATATGATGAATATACACTTAGAAGGCTTCTAATTTGGTGCCAAAAAGGGTACCCCCCCGATGCGTCTGTGGCGTTTAAGGCAGAGACGTGGGAGGAGATAGGAAAAATGTTATAGGAACATATTGGGAATGGAGATAAAACCACCGCAGAGTTAGTGACGACATGGAAGTTGATGTTAAACACATTAAAAGCCTTAAAGGCAGAGAGAAAAGCTGCAGCTGATATGGAGGAGGCTGTTAAACCATCTTCAACCAATCCCTTTTTAACTGAGTCAGAGGGTCCAGGACCTTCAGCGACTCCGACTGCACCTCCTGAGGTGCCAGATGCACCGAGTAAACCGGCTGCATAGATAAGTCAGAGAAACAGATCTACGATGATGTATGTGAGGGCAAGACGGGACAACGTTGCCCAGAACAATGTACTCAGTGTTCCCCTGTGTGCCCATGTGAAAGATCAATGGGGCGAGTCTCGAAAGGAGATGGGCAAGCAGCGGAGCTAGCAACAACATGGCAATTGCTATTGGAGACTGTTTTGAAGAGCCAGGGGCTAGCAGCAGACTCTGCAACAGCTTTTGAGTTACCTACCTGGGAGAAAGCAGGGAAATTGGTGTTTGAGGCAGCCTCTAAAGAGGATCATACGGCTATGAAAGTGTTAACAACCTGGCGATTAGTCAGAGACTCTATAAAGACGATAAAATCAGAGCGGACGGCGGCAGCAGCTGCCGCTGCCACAGCCTTGGGAGAGAAGGGAGGCCGAGCTGGGGATGGTGAGAACGAGCAACCCCCGCCCGCCCCCCCCGCCCCCCCCCGCCCCGCCCCCCCGCTAACGCAACCAACGGAGGTGGCGAGTCCTCCTTGGCCCCCGCCTCCTGACCCGTGCCGCAACAGGAGGGGGCTGCCTGGGATGATCCTTCCCCCAAGTCAAGATACGACCCTGCCCAACATTGGCGAGGCATGAGACAAGAGACTTTGGCAGAGAGGGAGGGGACGGAGTGAAGCAGGTACCGGCCAGGTCGGTACGGCCGGCAGTAAGACCTGAAGATCTTGTCACACGTCCCACGGACGCAGTCAACTCCGTCGTACCACCAGCTGATGCTTTCACTCTTTTGTATGCGGAATGATGGCTCGTTGACTGTCTCAGCGGCTCTCCCCGGACGGTCAAGAGCAGGAACTTCAATATGCCATATTTGTAAAACGGTGTTGTGGGTTTGTTCTATGTCGTTGTAATTATTGTCACAAATGTATCATTTCTTTTGCAGGGAATCGAAGAGTATATTTCAATTGCTTTTTTACCATTCCCTTAGCAGCTGAGGATGCGGAGAAGTTTGCCTTTACGGTACCATCGGTAAATAAAGGAGAGCTAGCAAAAAGTATCATTGGGTAGTGTTACCACAAGGAATGCAAAATTCACCTACGATGTGTCAGACATTTGTGGCATGGGCTCTAGAACCGGTGTGGAAAAAGTATCCAGATTTAATAATGTATCATTATATAGTTGATATATTAATAGCAGGGACACAATTGAATGCAGACCACATTTTACAGCACTTAGAGCACTATTTAGGAAAACGGGGTTTAAAAATAGCACCAAAAAAAAAAAAAAAAAAAGGCAAAAGAAGGGACCATGGCAATATTTGAGCTGGATTATTACCAGGGCAGCGGTCCACTCACAAAAAATAAAGATTAAGGCGAAAAGAGAAAATCTTTCTGATGTCCAAAAATTAATGGGGGATATACAGTGGGTTCGCAATATTTGCGGAATTACTAATGATGATCTAAGGCCATTGATGCCGCTCCTGGAGTCTTCGGTGGAGGCTCCAGAGCGACGTCAACTGAATGAGGATCAACACCAAGCTTTGCAGAAAATTACTGAGAAGATAGCCAGGTCACAGGATGTAAACCCCACGTTAGCCATTTTTCAGAATGCTACCAATTGGTGTAATTATACAACGAGCAACATCTCACGCTCTACTATTGTCCCAATGAGACTCCCTAAAGGAATATTCTTGATTTGTGGTGATCGTGCATGGCAAGGTGTTCCCTCCCATTTGAGAGGTGGTCCTTACACATTGGGGCACCTAACATTGTTAACTCCCAACACTTCTATGATATTGAACCTTACCCGACGGCATAGAATAAGATGACAGATTTGAAAATATCAGGAAGAGTGCAATGACCAACTGGATTTTTGGACTGCAGACAAAACCATACTAACCTCTTTCCTTGCCCCTGGGGTCGCTGCTGCCCAAGGCTTAACCACTTTAAATAAATTGGGATGTTGGCTAGCGAAACAAACCAATGCTACTTCTGCAACACTCAGTGCTTTGTTAATGGAAACTGACTCAATAAGGCATGCGACATTGCAAAATAGGGCAGCTATCGACTTCCTACTTTTGGCCCAAGGGCACGGGTGTGAGGAGTTTGATGGCACGTGTTGTATGAATTTAACAGATACATCACAGTCGGTAACTCAACAATTACAAAAACTGAAGGACTTAACGGACAGGTTACAGACAAGTTCACTAAACCTCGAATCATAGCTGTCAAGTTTGGGCCTAAGTGGATGGTTACAAGACTTAATAAAAGGGGCAGTTGTTATAGTACTTGTTATCTTAATACTAATGCTTATTGTACCATGTTTATTGCATTGTCTACAAGGAATGGTTCAAAAGGTAGTAAAGAATGCTTGGCTAGCTAATAACTCAAACAAGTATCTTACACACCCAATGAATGAGCTTTGTTAGATAATCACGCTCAAAACAAAAAGGGGGAGAGGCTACCACATTACCCTAAGAACGTTTGAATAAAGCCTTATATGTGTTAAATTATTTGCGGAAGGAGAAAGGACCTTTTCAACTGCTAACCAGGGGACGAGGTTGACGGTGGTGGCTGTTTAAAACCATGGGTAAAACCATGGGTAACCCACTTTGCAGGTGCCTCGAAGTGGGTGAGGCCATGGGTGGGGCAGTCACCATCGTCATCGTTGGACACATCATGACACTATCAGGTGTCATCGCAATCTGGATGCCACCTCAGTCAAAAGAAAATGTAGGGGTAAATCACACTGAAATTTGCAGTATCATGAGATGAACGTGGAAAGCTTTTGAGGCAAAGTGTTCTATAACTACAAATGCTTTGGTAAGATATAATATTGGTCTTCATAGCCTTATACAAGTACCTTTTTTCTATCACTAGGAGTAGTTTATATCACTAGAAGTAGTACAGCTAGAATTGTTTTGCTTTGTAATATTCTGCTATTGACTTAAGCATAAGTTGATATGTGACTGCTGAGTTATGAAAAAATGCCGTGTCAACAAAGCCTACGAACCAATAGACGGGATGGCTGTGGCGCGTGCAGCACGTCTGGCCAGCGGGTGCATACGCCATAGGCTCCCTGTGTTAAAAGCTGACAACTGAGGTGAGTTCCGACACTCGCTGGCCACGTGTGTCGAAACTCGTTCCTCTACAAATGTGTAATACCGGGAATTCCTGAAGGGCAGTGGGCTGGTGTACAGCAAGGCCACCGTTGCCTCCGTGGGGACGCCCACGTAAAGCTGGCACCTACCAACTGCTGGGCTGAGTTCGCGGCACAGGATGATACAAGAATGTACAGAGGGTCCATCTTTCTCACAGTCCTCGGGTTGCGAATGATCCATCAGGTTTTGTTTATACAAAAACAAAAAGGGGGAGATGTTGGGATCATTCTGCACGGCTCGACCTTAAGGAGAAGGAGCTGCAGCATTGAGAAGCTGGTAAACAGCTAGATATCTGCACGGCTCGGCCTTGAGAAGAGGGAGCTGTGGCACTGGGAAGCTGGTAAACAGCTGGACATCTGCAGGGCTCGGCCTTGAGGAGAAGGAGCTGTGGTAAACAGCTAAGAAGCAGCACTGTATAAGAAAAACAGGATGGAACCCGGACCACGTAGCAGTAAGCGCAAGTAGGAGGAGTATGATAATGCACTCTTTAGAGCTAAGCCAATGATTGTAAGACAAGTATGCATAAGGTAGAACTTAGTGTATAAATATGTGTAAGGTTTTGCAATAAAGTTGAAGCTTGCTTTATCACTCATATTGAGTCGACTGCATGCCTTCCCTCGCTCGTCGCACTTTCCTAGCATTGCAAACAGGCACTCTGCTTTTTCTCACTCTCGCGCTCCGAACTGCGAGATTGAAACGTTGCACTCCCTCTCCTCCAAGGAAAGGGCTAGGAAGGAATTGTCTTCCTGGTCCTCACTAGCCCTTGCAGTCATTGCAGATGAGCAGCAAGACTCGGACTCTGCTCTTTCCTAGCCTTGCAAACAGGCACTCTGCTTTTTCTCCGTCTCGCGGTCCGAACTGCGAGATTGAAACGTTGCGCTCCCTCTCCTCCAAGGAAGGGGCTAGGAAGGAATTGTCTTGCTGCTCCTCACTAGCCCTTGCAGTCATTGTAGATAAACAGCAAGCCTGGGGCTCTGCTCTTTCCTAGCCTTGCAAACAGGCACTCTGCTTTTTCTCCCTCTCGCGCTCCGAACTTCGAGATTGAAACGTTGCGCTCCCTCTGCTCCAAGGAAGGGGCTAGGAAGGAATTGTCTTGCTGGTCCTCACTAGCCCTTGCAGTCATTGTAGATAAACAGCAAGCCTGGGGCTCTGCTCTTTCCTAGCCTTGCAAACAGGCACTCTGCTTTTTCTCCCTCTCGCGCTCCGAACTGCGAGATTGAAACGTTGCACTCCCTCTCCTCCAAGGAAGGGGCTATGAAGGAATTGTCTTGCTGGTCCTCACTAGCCCTTGCAGTAATTGCAGATAAACAGCAAGACTGGGGCTCTGCTCTTTCCTAGCCTTGCAAACAGGCACTCTGCTTTTTCTCACTCTCATGCTCCGAACTGCGAGATTGAAACGTTGCACTCCCTCTCCTCCAAGGAAGGGGCTAGGAAGGTATTGTCTTGATGCTCCTCACTAGCCCTTGCAGTCATTGCAGATAAACAGCAAGACTGGGGCTCTGCTCTTTCCTAGCCTAGCAAACAAGTACTCTGCTTTTTCTCCCTCTCGCTGTCCGAACTGCAAGATTGAAACGTTGCACTCCCTCTCCTCCAAGGAAGGGGCTAGGAAGGAATTGTCTTGCTGCTCCTCACTAGCCCTTGCAGTCATTGCAGATAAACAGCAAGACTGGGGCTCTGCTCTTTCCTAGCCTTGCAAACAGGCTCTAATCTTTTTCTCCCTCTCGCGCTCCGAACTGCGAGATTGAAACGTTGCACGCTCTCTCCTCCAAGGAAGGGGCTAGGAAGGAATTGTCTTGATGGTGCTCAGTATCCCTTGCAGTCATTGCAGATAAACAGCAAGACTCGGGCTCTGCTCTTTCCTAGCCTTGCAAACAGGCACTCTGCTTTTTCTCCCTCTCGTGCTCCGAACTGCAAGATTGAAACGTTGCAGTCCCTCTCCTCCAAGGAAGGGTATAGGAAGGAATTGTCTTGCTGGTCCTCACTAGCCCTTGCAGTCATTGCAGATAAACAGCAAGACTGGGGCTCTGCTCTTTCCTAGCCTTGCAAACAGGCAGTCTGCTTTTTCTCACTCTCGCGCTCCGAACTGCGAGATTGAAACGTTGCACTCTCTCTCCTCCAAGGAAGGGGCTCGGAAGGAACTGTCTTGCTGCTCCTCACTAGCCCTTGCAGTCATTGCAGATAAACAGCAAGACTGGGGCTCTGCTCTTTCCTAGCCTTGCAAACAGCCACTCTGCTTTTTCTCCCTCTCGCTCTCCGAACTGCGAGATTGAAACGTTGCACTCCCTCTCCTCCAAGGAAGGGGCTAGGAAGGAATTGTCTTGCTGGTCCTCAATATCCCTTGCAGTCATTGCAGATGAGCAGCAAGACTGGAACTCTGCTCTTTCCTAGCCTTGCAAGCAGGCACTCTGCTTTTTCTCACTCTCGTGCTCTGAACTGCGAGATTGAAACGTTGCACTCCCTCTCCTCCAAGGAAGGGGCTAGGAAGGAATTGTCTTGCTGGTGATCACTATCCGTTGCAGTCATTGCAGATAAACAGCAAGACTGGGGCTCTGCTCTTTCCTAGCCTTGCAAACAGGCACTCTGCTTTTTCTCACTCTCGCTCTCCGAACTGCGAGATTGAAACGTTGCACTCCCTCTCCTCCAAGGAAGGGGCTAGGAAGGAATTGTCTTGCTGGTGCTCACTATCCGTTGCAGTCATTGCAGATAAACAGCAAGGCTGGGGCTCTGCTCTTTCCTAGACTTGCAAACAAGTACTCTGCTTTTTCTCACTCTCG
This sequence comes from Phaethon aethereus, assembly GCF_964289735.1. NCBI lineage: Eukaryota > Metazoa > Chordata > Aves > Phaethontiformes > Phaethontidae > Phaethon > Phaethon aethereus. The sequence goes on from NC_138581.1 coordinate 17,097,241, forward strand.
CGCTCCGAACTGTGAGATTGAAACGTTGCACTCCGTCTCCTCCAAGGAAGGGGCTCGGAAGGAACTGTCTTGCTGCTCCTCACTAGCCCTTGCAGTCATTGCAGATAAACAGCAAGACTGGGGCTCTGCTCTTTCCTAGCCTTGCAAACAGGCACTCTGCTTTTTCTCCCTCTCGCGCTCCGAACTGCGAGATTGAAACGTTGCACTCTCTCTCCTCCAAGGAAGGGGCTAGGAAGGAATTGTCTTGCTGGTGCTCACTATCCGTTGCAGTCATTGCAGATAAATAGCAAGGCTGGGGCTCTGCTCTTTCCTAGCCTTGCAAACAGGCACTCTGCTTTTTCTCCCTCTCGTGCTCCGAACTGCAAGATTGAAACGTTGCAGTCCCTCTCCTCCAAGGAAGGGTATAGGAAGGAATTGTCTTGCTGGTCCTCACTAGCCCTTGCAGTCATTGCAGATAAACAGCAAGACTGGGGCTCTGCTCTTTCCTAGCCTTGCAAACAGGCAGTCTGCTTTTTCTCACTCTCGCGCTCCGAACTGCGAGATTGAAACGTTGCACTCTCTCTCCTCCAAGGAAGGGGCTCGGAAGGAACTGTCTTGCTGCTCCTCACTAGCCCTTGCAGTCATTGCAGATAAACAGCAAGACTGGGGCTCTGCTCTTTCCTAGCCTTGCAAACAGCCACTCTGCTTTTTCTCCCTCTCGCTCTCCGAACTGCGAGATTGAAACGTTGCACTCCCTCTCCTCCAAGGAAGGGGCTAGGAAGGAATTGTCTTGCTGGTCCTCAATATCCCTTGCAGTCATTGCAGATGAGCAGCAAGACTGGAACTCTGCTCTTTCCTAGCCTTGCAAGCAGGCACTCTGCTTTTTCTCACTCTCGTGCTCTGAACTGCGAGATTGAAACGTTGCACTCCCTCTCCTCCAAGGAAGGGGCTAGGAAGGAATTGTCTTGCTGGTGATCACTATCCGTTGCAGTCATTGCAGATAAACAGCAAGACTGGGGCTCTGCTCTTTCCTAGCCTTGCAAACAGGCACTCTGCTTTTTCTCACTCTCGCTCTCCGAACTGCGAGATTGAAACGTTGCACTCCCTCTCCTCCAAGGAAGGGGCTAGGAAGGAATTGTCTTGCTGGTGCTCACTATCCGTTGCAGTCATTGCAGATAAACAGCAAGGCTGGGGCTCTGCTCTTTCCTAGACTTGCAAACAAGTACTCTGCTTTTTCTCACTCTCGCGCTCCGAACTGTGAGATTGAAACGTTGCACTCCGTCTCCTCCAAGGAAGGGGCTCGGAAGGAACTGTCTTGCTGCTCCTCACTAGCCCTTGCAGTCATTGCAGATAAACAGCAAGACTGGGGCTCTGCTCTTTCCTAGCCTTGCAAACAGGCACTCTGCTTTTTCTCCCTCTCGCGCTCCGAACTGCGAGATTGAAACGTTGCACTCTCTCTCCTCCAAGGAAGGGGCTAGGAAGGAATTGTCTTGCTGGTGCTCACTATCCGTTGCAGTCATTGCAGATAAATAGCAAGGCTGGGGCTCTGCTCTTTCCTAGCCTTGCAAACAGGCTCTCTGCTTTTTCTCACTCTCGCGCTCCAATCTGCGAAATTGAAACGTTGCACTCCCTCTCCTCCAAGGAAGGGGCTAGGAAGGAATTGTCTTGATGGTCCTCACTATCCCTTGCAGTCATTGCAGATAAACAGCAAGACTGGGGCTCTGCTCTTTCCTAGCCTTGCAAACAGCCACTCTGCTTTTTCTCCCTCTCGCTCTCCGAACTGCGAGATTGAAACGTTGCACTCCCTCTCCTCCAAGGAAGGGGCTAGGAAGGAATTGTCTTGCTGGTCCTCAATATCCCTTGCAGTCATTGCAGATGAGCAGCAAGACTGGAACTCTGCTCTTTCCTAGCCTTGCAAGCAGGCACTCTGCTTTTTCTCACTCTCGTGCTCTGAACTGCGAGATTGAAACGTTGCACTCCCTCTCCTCCAAGGAAGGGGCTAGGAAGGAATTGTCTTGCTGGTGATCACTATCCGTTGCAGTCATTGCAGATAAACAGCAAGACTGGGGCTCTGCTCTTTCCTAGCCTTGCAAACAGGCACTCTGCTTTTTCTCACTCTCGCTCTCCGAACTGCGAGATTGAAACGTTGCACTCCCTCTCCTCCAAGGAAGGGGCTAGGAAGGAATTGTCTTGCTGGTGCTCACTATCCGTTGCAGTCATTGCAGATAAACAGCAAGGCTGGGGCTCTGCTCTTTCCTAGACTTGCAAACAAGTACTCTGCTTTTTCTCACTCTCGCGCTCCGAACTGTGAGATTGAAACGTTGCACTCCGTCTCCTCCAAGGAAGGGGCTCGGAAGGAACTGTCTTGCTGCTCCTCACTAGCCCTTGCAGTCATTGCAGATAAACAGCAAGACTGGGACTCTGCTCTTTCCTAGCCTTGCAAACAAGTACTCTGCTTTTTCTCACTCTCGCGCTCCGAAGTGGGAGATTGAAACGTTGCACTCCCTCTCCTCCAAGGAAGGGGCTAGAAAGGAATTGTCTTGATGCTCCTCACTCGCCCTAGCAGTCATTGCAGATAAACAGAAAGGCTGGGGCTCTGCTCTTTCCTAGCCTTGCAAACAGGCACTCTGCTTTTTCTTACTCTCGCGCTCCGAACTGCTAGATTGAAACGTTGCACTCCCTCTCCTCCAAGGAAGGGGCTAGGAAGGAATTGTCTTGATGCTCCTCACTAGCCCTTGCAGTTATTGCAGATAAACAGCAAGACTGGGGCTCTGCTTTTTCCTAGCCTTGCAAACAAGTACTCTGCTTTTTCTCCCTCTCGCGCTCCGAACTGCGAGATTGAAACGTTGCACTCTCTCTCCTCCAAGGAAGGGGCTAGGAAGGAATTGTCTTGCTGGTGCTCACTATCCGTTGCAGTCATTGCAGATAAATAGCAAGGCTGGGGCTCTGCTCTTTCCTAGCCTTGCAAACAGGCTCTCTGCTTTTTCTCACTCTCGCGCTCCAATCTGCGAAATTGAAACGTTGCACTCCCTCTCCTCCAAGGAAGGGGCTCGGAAGGAATTGTCTTGATGGTCCTCACTATCCCTTGCAGTCATTGCAGATAAACAGCAAGACTGGGGCTCTGCTCTTTCCTAGCCTTGCAAACAAGTACTCTGCTTTTTCTCCCTCTCGCTGTCCGAACTGCAAGATTGAAACGTTGCTTTCCCTCTCCTCCAAGGAAGGGGCTAGGAAGGAATTGTCTTGCTGGTCCTCACTAGCCCTTGCAGTCATTGCAGATAAACAGCAAGACTGGGGCTCTGCTCTTTCCTAGCCTTGCAAACAGGCACTCTGCTTTTTCTCACTCTTGTGCTTCGAACTGCGAGATTGTGACCTTGCACTCCCTCTCCTCCAAGGAAGGGGCTAGGAAGGAATTGTCTTGCTGCTCCTCACTAGCCCTTGCAGTCATTGCAGATAAACAGCAAGACTGGGGCTCTGCTCTTTCCTAGCCTTGCAAACAGGCACTCTGCTTTTTCTCCCTCTCGTGCTCCGAACTACGGGATTGTAACGTTGCACTCTCTCTCCTCCAAGGAAGGGGCTAGCAAGGAATTGTCTTGCTGGTCCTCAGTAGCCGTTGCAGTCATTGCAGATAAACAGCAAGACTGGGGCTCTGCTCTTTCCTAGCCTTGCAAACAGGCAGTCTGCTTTTTCCCCGTCTCACGCTCCGAACTGCGAGATTGAAACGTTGCAGTCCCTCTCCTCCAAGGAAGGGTATAGGAAGGAATTGTCTTGCTGGTCCTCACTAGCCCTTGCAGTCATTGCAGATAAACAGCAAGACTGGGGCTCTGCTCTTTCCTAGCCTTGCAAACAGGCACTCTGTTTTTTCTCACTCTCGCGCTCCTATCTGCGAGATTGAAACGTTGCACTCCTTCTCCTCCAAGGAAGGGGCTAGGAAGGAATTGTCTTGCTGGTGCTCACTATCCCTTGCAGTCATTGCAGATAAACAGCAAGACTGGGGCTCTGCTCTTTCCTAGCCTTGCAAACAGGCACTCTGCTTTTTCTCCCTCTCGCGCTCCGAACTGCGAGATTGAAACGTTGCACTCCCTCTCCTCCAAGGAAGGGGCTAGGAAGGAATTGTCTTGCTGGTCCTCACTATCGCTTGCAGTCATTGCAGGTAAAGGTAGGGAATATCCTTTTGGTCAGTCTGGATCAGCTGTCCTGACTGTGCCCCCTCCCAGCTTCTTGTGCAGCTCCTCACTGGCAGAGCATGCGAAGATGAAAAGTCCTTGACTTAGTATAAGCACTACAACTACTTAGCAACAACTAAAAACATCAGTGTGTTATCCACATTATTCTCATATGAAATCCAAAACACAGCACTATACCAGCCATCAGGAAGAAAATTAACTCTATCCCAGCCTAAACCGGGACATCAAGCCAGCATGTGGGTGACCCAACTCCATGACTGTGACTCCTAGGCACCAGAGTAAGGCAAATAATAATGGGAATTAAAAATGTGGCAGAGATGTGGCTATTCTCTACAGTCTGAACACTGCAAATTCAAGAAATTCAGTCCTATTCTTTGGATGTCCTGAAGTAATGTGCCAGGGTTCTGCACTTTCTGAAAGACTGGCCCACTACTACATGTTGAAAGACTCACTGCTGCAAAGTATTACAAGACCTTTGCATTTGCTAGTTACCCTAAAATTGCTTTAAAAAAAAGATAAGTTAAAATAATTAATTTCTCTGACAGAATCCAAAGTGCCAAAGGTTATAGAAGGAAGTGAGCAGCAATGAAAATAAAATAAAGTCCATCTACCTACTGGATTACATCTAAAAGTGTCTTTTTCATGATATTGTCCAGCTGATAACTGGATATGATGCTTCACACCTTTGTGACTGAGTTTGTGGTTCTTCGGTGAGTCCTAATGCATCTATTTTCCTGTTACAGGTGTTGTGGCTTTGGGAGATCATGCTTTTTTGGTAACGATCTGGATTTATTCTGTGTGTGCCTGTAACAATGCCTTAGCCCTTAACCAGGGAAAAGTTTCAGACTTCCAGACTATTTTCTGCCGCTTCCAGGGAAATGTTATGATTCAAAGAAATCCAAACTTAAGAAATTTAGACTCAATAACATGAAAGTGTTATTCAGCGGACATCTTTATTGCAGCGCTGGACGCATGGGGGATATCTCCTCCTAACATGCGTGCGCTGAAACAAAAGTTCATCCTTTATATACCTTCAAGACATGAATATTCACACATTTTCCAAGAAATCTCCGCCTCCTTGCTTATCTACTACATTTACATAATGCTGGTGTTGCAAAACTACACTACGCATGCACGGGGGTCTCGGGTGGTCGTCGGTGGTCGTTTGGGGAGTTAGTCCCCTACTCCTTTTTCCCTTTTATGGTCACAGGTCTCTCGAGGATAATTCTTCTCCTTGAATGTTCACCCCTTCTGTTGTCCAGCCAAGCAGTTCCTTCTTATCATCCTTGTCTGAGCACTCCTGCCAGTCTGTCTCTATGCTCAAGGTTAAGATATCTTCTCTGTTCTCTTTAATCTCTCAGTCCTTGCTCTTAACTCTTCTCCTATTGGTTCTCTCCACCTGTCTTCTCCGTTTCTACTTGTGTTTTAATTTTCATGAGGCCTGCTTTCCTCGTGATTAACCGTTTACACATAGTTACAATGTTAGCATTGAGGCAAATACAGCCTAAGGACTATGAGAGTAGGCCGTTAAACATAATCACACAGTTATTAGGCTAAAGAATTCTATACTGAAGTTAAACTAATCATGTAATCAATAACCTTCCATATGTTAAGAAATTTGCAAAACTTACAGTTGATTAGCGATGCATGCTAAAACTTCATAATTGTTTTAGATCCTTGTTTCAATATAATCGACTGATTTGATTAACTGAGATTAATGAATACAACATATCATGTGCTCTCATATAACAGTAACTGGTGATGAGTTTGGGATTGAACTGAATTTCTCCCACCTACTTACCACATATTTTTGAAGGATGTTTAACTTGTCTTCAAGTCTGCCATCCCTGGCTATAATGAACTGATTTTTTCAAATGCACGGAAGCTCTATTACGTCTTTGCCATGCTAAGAATACTGCTTCCTTTCTCTTTCATCACAAGCAAAAGTATAGGAGCAGTGATGGAAATGCAACAAGGACAAAAAAGAATAGCTTGAGGATGTTGCTAAGAAAAAGTGCAGAGGAATTAAAAGTAATTTGAAAGAAAGTTTGACCCCAATATAGGTAAGCAGTTTGAAGAAAGAGGTGGCAGAATGAACACGAAAGGTAAAAGAAAATGAGAACAAATACGTTGTTTTGGAAAAGCAACCTAAGACAGACACATGAAAAAGGAATATGAGAAAACACAATGAAGTTGGAGAAGAAAACGATTCAGTATTTAAAAATGTGTGGAGTAATAAGGCACGGACTCTGGCGGGGATTCAAGCCAAAGACCTTTATTGTTAGCAAAGCTTGCTTTTTATACAAATACAGCCCGTTCACGCGCCTAGAAGTGCTACCCGGTTGGCTATTGCTTTAAGTCCACGCGACTCTCACAGAGGCAGGATTGGTCACCTCTGTATGTCCACGCGCTCCTTTGCTTCCTCTTAGTTGTTTACCACAGCTCCTTCTCCTCAAGGTTGAGCCCTGCAGGTGTCCAGCTGTTTACCAGCTTCTCAATGCCACAGCTCCTTCTCCTCAAGGTCGAGCCCTTGCAGGGTGATCCCAACAAAACTGAGAATAAAACAAGGAGATGGAAGGAAATGAGGATAAAGAAATTAAAAGAAAATCACAACAGCAGCAGCACTGAGTTTACTTGATTCAAATTTATTTTTTCAGAACAGTATGGTTTTTTTATATGTTCTTGGGAGTGAGGGCAAAGGAGGAACTGAGATATTTTTGAACACATGAAAACTCACACAGGCTCCCAACAAGCCTGGGATTCCCATCTGATGTTGCATTTAGGATTATAGGAATCTGCCTTCAGAGATCCTGAAGATAACCGGCAGACTGCACCACCCTTCTTACGGTGCACTGTCTGATGGCTGAGAAGTGTCAGTTGTTCTCCGTATGAAACTAAAATATAACAATCGGCCTCTAGTTTAACAGGTCATTCCATAACACAAAATATTTAGCAAGAGAAGGTGAAAATGACATTGGAAACTGAGTTCCAAAGTTGTCAATTTTGTAGTTTATGAGGAGAAATAGTGGGGGTGGTTTACTATAAGCAGTTTTCCCCTCCCCAATATAGTTTCATCAAGGTGTTTTATTACATTGTCACTCATGCTTTTGTACTGCTTTCTAATATTGTACTGACTTGTTTGAATCACTTTGAAAATTAAGGCTGCCTCCTTCTGAGACAAATCCAGGTCTCATTAAAATTCATAAATAGACAGCCAAAAGCTTTGAGCGCTTTTCCATTGACACTGAGAAATGGAAGTGTCCTTATTTATCCTGATGATAGCATATTATTTTGAAGGGTATCCACATCCATAGTCAACTGGGTTTTGATTAATATTTAGGGCTCACTATGAAGGAAATTTATTTTCATTAAGGAGTTCTGTGACACAAACTAGCTGATGGTATCTCAAATCAGGATCGTATCAGTGTTTAATTGCATTCTTTCAACATGAAAAAAAACATTGGCATTAAATGCAAATATATGCTGACAAGCAGCAGCAGTAGTCTGATTTTCTTGGGTAGCATATGTATACCAGGGTCTCCATTGTATATTGTCACTACTGATTGCATGAACATTCCCTCATGTCATGAAAATGTTTAGAGGTAGTGGGGGAAGAAGGGAGATAATTTCTTGTCTCTGCTATTGTGTCCAACTCAGCTCATGTTACACAACAATACCAAGGCTGAAGTCCAAGTTGTGAAGTATATTTGGGCACTGCATTGTTTATATTTGCCATTCTGCCAAATATGCACCAAAATAATGATAATTCTCCAAATTCATGCCTGAATTCAATTAGAAAAATAAAATTCACATGCTTTAGTCAAAAAGGAAAATTGCAAAATTTTGACACGTGTAATCTCAGAAATAAAAGTATTTAGTCGTATTAACTGATAGCCACACCAGTAACTGAGCAGTGGGCCATTCAAGGCTTCAATATAGAAAGCACTTAAACTTAAACAGATAAAATCAACTGGCTAGCATGTTTACTTAGGAATGTGTCTAAACTTCTGTAGGATATACTCTTCATAAAAAAAATTTCAGGATCAGGCTCCATTATGCAAAGTTTGCATTGCAAATACACTATATAAAACATTAGTATCTGACCTTATAGTGGGTGTCTGCTATAGGCCACCTGTCCAGGAAGAACAAGTGGTTCAGGACCTCTACAGACACATAGGAGCAGCCTCATGTTCGCAGGCCCTGGTCCTCACGAGGAACTTCAACCACCCTGATATCTGCTGGAGGGACAACATAGCATGGCATAAACAATCCAGGACATTCATGGAGTGCATCAATGACAACTTCCTCCTCTAAGTGATAGAGGAGAGGTGCTCTGCTGGACCTCCTACTGACCAACAAGGAGGGGCTGGTTGGGGATGTGAAGGTCAAAGGCAGCCTTGGCTACAGTGACCATGAGGTGGCGGAGTTCGGGATCCTGAGGGGAGAAAGGAGGGCAAAAAGCAAGCTCACAACCCTGGACTTGAGGAGAGCTGACTGACCTCGGAAGCATCCTGTGGGATAAGGCCCTGGAGGGAAGAGGGGCCCAAGAAAGCTGGTTAATATTTGAGGATCACTTCTTCCAAGCTCAGGAGCATGTCCTGTTGAGCAGGGGGAGAGACAGAGCAGCTTGGTGGGCACCTGATGGTTAGCCAAGGTCAACCCACCACAAACAGGTTGCTCAAAGAGCTTTTTGAGTCTCCCTCCTTGTGAATATTCAAAAGCCATTTGGACATGGTCCTGGGCAACTGACTCTAGGTGGCTGTGCTTGAGCAGGGCGTGTGTGGACAAGATGACCTCCAGAAGTCCCTTCCAACCTCAACCATTCTGGGATTAGTTGGCCTTTATTTTTAGTGTCTTAGTAGATCACAAATGTGACGTATAATGTAGATATTAATATACCCATCTAATTAAGCTTAAGGTTGTTGTAGAACAAGTGCTTTTGAACTAAATCTTTCTTGGTTTTAGGCTGAATTCATTTATCCAGAGGGTTTGGGTTGTATGTCCAATTTGTTGGACAAGTTGTTGTGGGAATCTACTATCGACCAGACAGCCAGTATGATGACACTGATGAATTATTCTACAAAGAATTAAGGAATATCTCTAGATCGGTTGCCCTTGTCCTTACGGGTGATTTTAACTTCCCAGACATTAACTAGGAATATCATACAGTGGACACAAACAGGTCCATGAAATTCCTGAAGCATGTTGAAGATACCTTCTTGGTGCAGGTACTAAGGGAGCTGACTAGGAAAGGTGCTCTCCTAGACTTGTTGTTTGTAGACAGAGGGACTCACGGGTGAAGTGGTGATTGGTGGCTGTCTTGGTCACAGTGACCATAAAGTAGTTGAGTTTCAAATTGTTGGCGATAGGAGAAAAACTGACAACAAAAATTCAACCCTGGATATGAGGAGAGCAGACTTTGAGCTGCTGGAGCTAGTTTGTAAGGCTCCCTGGGAATCTGCTTTTGAAGGTATTGGGATCCACGAATGCTGGTCACTTTTTAAGAGCCATCTCTTAAGAGCACAGGAGCAGGTAATTCCAAAGTGTTGAAAGTCAAGCAAGTGGGGCAGAAGGCCGGCTTGGCTGAACAGGGATCTTCTTCTAGAAAATAGGTGGAAAAGGAAAGTGTACAGACATTGGAAGCAAGGACAGGTGACATGGGAGGACTACAGAGATGCTGTCCGCTTTGTAGGGAGAGAATTTGTGCAGCCAAAGCTTGATTAGAGTTCAAGCTGGCCAGCACTGTGAAGGACAACAAAAAGGGCTTTTTTTAATATCTTAACAGCAAACGGAGGATCAGAGATAACATTGGGCTGTTGCTTGACGAGGTTGTCACCTCACAAGTAGGGACAGAGACAAAGCAGGGACGTATAATGCCTTCTTTGCCTCTGTCTTCAACACTGATGATGGGCTCTGGGACCCCTGGAGCCCTGTGTTGGAAGACTGTGACTGGGAGGGATGATAAACTCCCAGCTGACTCTGAACTGGTTTGAGACTTGCTGCTCCAGCTGGATGCACATAAGTCTATGGGGCCTGATGGGATTCATCCCAGGGTACTGAAAGCGTTGGCCAATGTCATTGCGGGACCTCTCTCTTGGGAGTCTGGAGAGGTCCCAGTTGACTGGAAGCTGGCAAATGTTGTCCCAGTTTTTGAGAAGGGTAAGAAGGAAGACCCTGGTAATTACAGGCCTGTCAGTCTCACTTCAGAGCCCAGTAAAATTATGGAGAACGCTATTCTGGGAGTTGTTGAAAAACACTTGAGAGACAACGCAGTCATTGGTCATAGCCAGCACAGGTTCATGAGGGGAAAGTCCTGCTTAACCAACTTCATTTCCCTGCAGTAGGGACAGGGAGCCAGACAGAGAGCGAATGGCAGAGAAGGAAAAAAAACCACCACTGTGACAGGCTACAGGGCAGAGAGGGAGCGATTCAAGACACGGGACAGAGAACGGCAAAATAGCGATGGGCCGCTGGGCAGAGAGGGAGGAATTTAAAAGTGTAAGTAAAGACAGAGACAGAGAGATGGACAGAGAGACAGAGAGAAAGAGAAAACAGCGACGGGCTTCAAGACAGATAGAGAGGAATTGAAAGATCCCGGCAGGGAGCCGGACAGGGCAAGACGGCGAAAGAAATGAAACTGCAGCGTGGCTCAGGGCTGACAAGGACGAAATTGCAAAACAGGGACAGGGAGCAGGATAGAGGGAGACAGAGGAAGAGAGACACTTGTGCTGTGCTACAGGGCCAAGAAGGAAGACTTTGAACACCAGGGACACGGGGCCGGGCAGAGAGCGCCAGAGACAGCAAAAATACCGACGGGCTACAGGACAGAGCGGGAGGAAGGCAAACATGGTGGCTGGGAGCCAGACAGAGAGAGACTGCGAAAGAAAAGAGCAGCAACACGCTACACGGCAGAGAGGGAGGAATGGAAAAGCAGGGACAGGGAGCCAGACTGGGAGAGGCAGAGGAAGGAAAAATAGCCGCGGGCTACAAGCTAGGGAGAGAGAGGACCTAAAAGACAGGGACGGGGAGCTGGTCAGAGTGAGATGGAGAAAGGAGGTATGGGGGGACACGGACGGATACCACATCAGCGTGGGAAAGAGAGGGGGCCAGGGGAGGGGCAGCGAGGGCCCGGGATGCAGAATAGGGGCAACAGGGCCCCGAGGGCCTGGGACTCACCGCAGCTTTCACTCCCTGCACTGCTGGGAGAGTTTGCCAGTTCAGACGCTTCTTCCTCCTCTCCTCCCTTCGCCTTCTGTAACTCCTGTCGCTTGGCTGTCCTCCACCCAAGAGAATACCGGGGTGTCTTACAGCTCGTACAAGACGAGGCTCCCTACGCACGTAGCCTCGCTCGTGCGCCACACGGCCGCTTCCGGTGATGCGTGCAGACCCTGCACATTCGACTGCCCGTGTACGTCAGGTGCGGCGCACCTGGGAGCGACAGCGTCCATCGCTCACGTGGCCCTGTCCTTTCCTGGGCCTGTCGTTAGAAGCACACCTGGGAAAGAAGATCCTGGCCGTCTGCGACGGATTAGGACCGGAAGGCACGAGGGGAGCCCTCGGCGCACTCGAACGGCGGGCGCGAGGCAGCGGCCCCTCCCCGCAGCCAGGCGGTTGCAGGGACTCGCCGCAAGGCCGGGCGCTCCTGCACGCGATCTGTTTCGCGAGCCCCGAGGCAGCCACGATTAACGAGCCCGATGACGCCCGCGCTGGGCCGGGGGTGGGCAGAGGCAGAAGTAGAAGCAGGGGACAGGGACACCGGGCGCAGCAGCGCTGGCGTGGGCGGGAGAGCAGGGAACGGTGTGGGGAAGGGTCACTCGGGACGCCTGCTCCGGTAGCCCGGCCTAAGTGACGGCCGAGGACGCCTAAGCACCGCGTACGTCTAAAGAAACCCGCCGGCGTAGGGTGGCAGGAAGAACACCGGTACGCGACCACCGGCTGAAGCTGCCGCGCCCAGGCCCAGCTGACCGCTGCCACGGACTCCCGATCCCTCTGCTGCAGCAGGAGTTTGTTGCACAGGCACGCGTTCGTTTTGCGCGCGCACGTGCAAGCGTGACTCAGAACGCAGGCTGACGTCAGGCTACAAAAGCCGCCCGAACGCCCCACTTGCATCACATCTGCTTTGCCTGCAACAAGCGGGTCGTTTCCGAGGCATTTTCCCGGCTGCTCAGGCAGAGCACACGCCATCACGCGCTCGAGGCAGAGCCGGGCAGGCGGAACTTACGCGCCGCCGTTCGAGAGCGCGGCTCTGACCCGACACCGCGGCAGCAACGCTCCCGCCCGCACTGCTCGAGGTGCGCGAGTAACGAAGCTGGGGGCATCGTTTAGTCTCTGTGAGCAGTTAACTGCGAGGTGCAACCTTGAGGGGAGGAACAAGATAATCACAAAAGCAGCACAGCTCCGGAACCTTGAGGGAACTGTCCTAATTAACATCTAATTGGCATAATAGCAACCTGCCCCCGGGCGGGGAAAGCCCCCTCCTCGCTCAGCATGCCCGGGAAGAAAGAAGGACGCTGCGACTTTAAGCGGAGACGAGGCTGGCGAGAACCGAGGGGAACAAGGGCGACGGAGCCAACTGTTGAAAACACCGGTAACCGCTGCGCGGAGCGTAGCCACGCGGTCCGAGTGTGGCCCGAGGGGTGCGAGCTCTGTGCGCTACCACCTCGCACCCAGCTCTGCACGCAGCCGGAAGAAAAGCCAACACCCCGGCTCCGCACGTTCGCCGCCTGCCCGCGCACCGGCGGAAGAACCGTGTGTGGGACAACAGCACCGCCCCGCGGGGACGGGGCCCGCCCCGGAGGCGGGCAGAGACCCGGCGGAGCGAGGCGCGCGCGTGCGCCGTGAGGCGTCTCTGCCTGCGCGCCCCCCCCCCCGCCCTCCGGGAGGTACCTCGCGGCGCCTGTCCCGCGAGGCTATAGGGACGCGCGGCCGCTCACGCGCGCTCCCGGCGCCGCGTGCTGGGGTCGCGCTCCCGCGGGGGCGGGAGGACTCCCGCCTTGCCGCGGGGCCCGGCCCTTCCTCGCTGCAGGCGGCTGCCTGCGGAACGGCCTTCGCGCCGCTCCTCAGCCGGCTCCCGCCGGCGGGCGGGCCCGGGCGGCGCCCCCGGGGCACCGCAGGGCCAGCGCTGGCCTCAGCCGCACCTGCAGCCCGCTTCGAGCGTCGGGCCCGCAGCTGCAACCCCTCGGGAGCAGGCGGCCGCCACCCCCCCCAACGGCACGGGAGCCCCTGCCCTGGGCCTGGGCCTGGGCCCGGCCCCGCAGCGGAGGAACGCACCCGGGCGCGCAAAGCGGGCAGCGCAGGTTTGTTCCCTCGGGCGCACCGGGAGCTGCCGCCCAGGCTCGGTGCCCGACGGCGGCCGGGCGGAGGGGGAAGAGGGGAGAGGGAAGCGGGAGGAAGCGCAGAGGCGGGGAGAGAAGAGGCGAGGGACGGGGAGCCAGGCCCGGGGGGGCGGGAGCCGGACGTGGGCGTCGAGGCGGAGGAAGAGGGAGAACTGCAGCGTGGGGAGGGGGGAGATGAAGCGATAAAGAAAAGGGGGAGGGAGCGGGGGAGAGAGCTGAGTGGGACCGAGCGGGGCAGCGGGGACAGCGGAGAGGGACAGCGAGAACGAGCGGCGCCCGGCCTGGGAGCGGCGGGTACCGCGACAGGGAGCTGGGTATCGGGAGACAGAGAGAAAACTGCACGAGGGGACCAGAGCAGAAGGAATTAAGAAAAAAAGGGGGTGGGGGGTGTGTGTGTGAAGGGACAGGAAGGCAGATAGAGGCAGTCATGGAAAGAGAAAGGGAAAAGGGACAAACACGGGAAAGAATTAAAAATTAGAGACCATCAGCTGGACAGAGCCATAAGAATAGAAAGGGGACAGGATGCAGAGTCAGGGCATTAAAACCCCGTCAAAGGGAGCAATGCGGAGGGGGATGCGGAAGAGAAAAGAAAAAGCGACGGGCGGCAGGAAACACGGGGAAGAAAAACAAAAAACCGAAACCACGGGACAGGGAACCGGATAAATGGAGACGTAGAAATAAAATTTTAAAAGCGACGTGGTACGTGACAGGGTTACGTCAAGACGTTAAGGCCCCCCTCGCCCCCGCGACCTCCAGCCCCGGTTTGCTGGCCGAGCGCTATGTCGTACGGTCGGGAACATCCCTTTGGGCAGCTGGGGGTCAGCTGTCCCGGCCGCGTCCCCTCCCAACCCCGCGCGCACCCCCGCTCTACTCGCTGGCGGGGCCGCGGGAGCAGCAGAACAGCCCTTGACGCCGCGCAAGCGCCGCTCGGCGAGACCCGGCGCGTGTCCCCGCGTCATCGACGCCAGGTGTCGGCGCAAATCCAACACGTAGCCCTGCGCCAGCTACCGTGAATAAAACTAACTCTACATCTGAGCCCAAACTAGCGCGCGCGGGAATACAGTTTTAAAAAGTTGAGCGCGGTACTAGAAACGCGGGAAAAAATTTAAGACTGGGGACAGGAATCCAGATAAAGAGAGACATAGAAAGAAGATTTAAAAAGCAGCGGGGTACGGGAAAGCACTAAAAACTAGGGACAGCAAACCTCACAAATGTTGTCGAGAAAGAAAAATGGAATAAGCAATGGCATTAAGAAAAGACAAGAAACAATTAAAAAACCCCAAGGAGATGGTAAATAACAGAGCCACAAACGAAAATACAGTTCTAAAAGCGACAGGGTACACAACGGACAGGAATAAATTAAAAAATATGGATAGGGAGCTTGATAAAAGTAGACCTAGAACAGAAACTGAAAGAGCGACAGGGCTCGGGACAGACAGGAATAAAAATAAAAATGAAAGACGGTGAATTGGTTAAAGCGGACATGGAGAGAGCATGTAAAAAGCAGCTGGGTAAAGGAGAAGCTGGGGGGGGGAAGGGGACAGAAAACTGGATAAAAGTTGATGTAAAAAGGAAATTTTGAAAGCCAAGGCATTAAGGAAAGGCAAGGGAAAAAAAAAGTAAAATAAGCGTAGGGTGATGGAGAGTGACATAGGAAGAAAATTATAAAAGCGGAAGCATTGAGGAAAAACAAGAAAAAGTTAAAAATGACAACAGACAGAAAAATACAGAGAGACATAGGAAGAAAATTTCAAAAGCGACGGGGTACAGCACGGACGAGAAACAAATAAAAAATATAGACAGCGAATTGGTTAAAGTAGACATGGAAAGAAAATTTTAGAAGCGATGGGGTACAGCGTAGATGGGAAAACAAAAAACAGGGACAGTGAGGTGGATAAACTTCGATGTAGAAAGAAAATTAATTTAAAACGCGACGGCCTTTAGCAAAGACGAGAATAAATTAAAAATAAGACTGTGGAAAAACAGACACATAAAAATGTAAAAAGCAACGGGGTACACGACACGGGAAAGAGTTAAAAGACACGGATAGGGAGCTCGACAAAAGCAGACATGGGAACTTGAAGCAGCGCCAGGGTACAGGACAGACGGGGGAGAATTACAAAACGCAGGCAGCGAACCGCAGAAAAGTAGCCATCGAAACACAATTTAAAATGGAGGGAGTATGATACAGACAGGAAAAAAAAATAAAACGGCGGACAGGAAGCTAAATAAATGGAGACATAGAAAGAAAGTTATTAATATGACTGGGTGCGGGACAGAGGCGGAGATAAAAAACAGGGGCAAGGAATCGGGTAGAGGGACGGAAGGACGTTTTAAGAAGCGACAGGCTACGAGAAAAGCAGGAAAGAATTAAAAAAATAGGAACAGGAATGAGGATAGAAGGAAATACTGAAACAAAATTTAAAAAGTGACAGGGTATACGGAAAAAAGGGAGGAGTTAAAAGTACGGGAAAGGGAAGCTGGATAAAGGGAATCGTTGAAGGAGAAATTAGGTAGCGGTGGGGTGCGAGAAATACGGGGGGGGAGGGGAACCAAACAAAAAACACCAAACAAAAAAACGGAGAAAGGGAGCCGGGTAGAGGGAGAGAGGCGGGGCGGAGCGGTCGCCCGGTGTGACCGGGCTGCGGCTGCAGCGAGGAAGAACGTGAGCGGGGTACGCCCCATGGACCAGCAGGTGCCGGGGAAAGCCCCGAGGCGGGGCGGCGGGGTCCGCGTCGGAGGCACGGAGCAGGGGCGTGTGGGAGCCGGCGGCGGGGGCTGCCCGGAGCCGCGCGGCGGAGCGCGGGTTTAGCGCTCGCGTCTCGGCGGGTCTTGCGGGGGAAAAGGGGGAGCCGGTGTCTGCGCAGGGTCAGCCAGCAGGGCAGGCTGCGCCTGGCGGCACGGCGGGAGCCGTAGCCCTGAGGCACGGGGCTTAGGGCCGGCGACGGTCGTTCCCCCGCGCATGCCGGGAAGCGTAGTCTTGTGGCAGGGGGCTGGCGGGCGGCCATGCTGTGCTTGCCAGTGCATGCCGGGAGATGTAGGTTTTGCGACCTGGCCTCCCAGGCATGCGTGGTGGCGCGCCTCCTCCCCGCGCTCGGTGCTGCCTCCCTGTGCGCGAACTTAGGTACTGCAGCTCGGCAGTCATTACAGATAAAAGGAAAGACTGGGGCTCTGCTCTTTCCTAGCCTTGCAAACAGCCAATGCAGTTCCTAAAACTCTCGAAAATAAGGCCATGTGCCGGGTCCTGCAATTCCGTCACAACAACTCCATGCAATGCTACAGGCTTGGGGAGGAGTGGCTGGAGAGCTGCCCAGACGGAATATTATGATGATGATGATGATGATGATGATTTCCTCTGCCTTTGCTGTCCTATTAAACCGTTTTTAACCCAACCCATGAGTATTTTTTTCCAGCTCTCTCCCCCATCCCACCTGGGATGGGCGGGAGGCAAGTAAGCGGCTGCGTGGTGCTTAGTTGCCAGCTGAGGCTAAACCACAATAGCCCCACAGCTCTTTTCAGGGTCTATAGCAAGCTTTGTAGCGCTCTCCTTCCTCCAGAAGCCCTCAGGCTTTCATTGTGCCCCAGAGCACTCTTACCTTCCTGTCTGCCATCTACAATGCCTTTGTTTGGTCCCTGCTCTCCTGAGGGTATCTGTACTCTGTTCCTATCCCCTCCTGAACACCTCATTGTGTCACCAATCTTTTGTTTGTCTCCCTCTTCCCCAACATCCCCCACCCCCAGAGTCCTCTCATCTCTGTCATGATACCTCCTGAGACTGTTCTGGTGTGCCATGGCACCCTTCAAGCTCTGCAGCCCTCTTTGTCTCTCTCTTATTCAGCCAGATCCATTCCTCGGGCTTTCTCTGTGCCCCAGAGCTCTCTTACCTTTATTCACTGCCATCTAGGACATCTAGTCTATCCAGTCACTCATTCCATGAGGACATCTGTACATTGCTGGGACACCCTTTTGAGTTTTGCATTGTGCCCCAGAGTCGTCTTCTGTCTCTCACTCTTAGCTCTCATCGTCATGCCTTCTGAGGCCATCCTTGTGCCCCCTTTGTTCAGCCCCTGGCCACCCAAGACCATCTGTATTCTGCTCAACTGATCAACTGAAATTGAAGGAGGAACTGCCGCCCTGGGCAGCAGAAGGTGGAGAAGGGACAGGCTCCGTCATGGCCCATTTCCTACCCGGATAGAGCTGCCGGGCTTGGCCGGGGCCCGGGCAGGGCCCTGCTGCCCTCCAGAGAACCCCAGGGCCTCTGACAGGCCTCCCAGGGGCACACGTGGGGCCAAGCAGCCCCTCCAGAGAGCCCCAGGGGCTCTCCCGGGCCTCGCAGGGCACCGTGGAAGGCGCTGTAGGGCCGCTGCGAAGGCCTGGGGAGCAGCACGGCTACCTGGGGCTCCGCGCGGGGCGCAGCAGAGCCCCTCCAGCTGTCTGGGGAACAGCAAGGCTCCACGGGGCTATGTACAGGCCCTCCCGGGGCCCTTGGGGGGGCCTGGGGGGCAGCAGGGCTCCGCGCGGGGCGCAGCAGAGCCCCTCCAGCTGTCTGGGGAACAGCAAGGCTCCACGGGGCTATGTACAGGCCCTCCCGGGGCCCTTGGGGGGGCCTGGGGGGCAGCAGGGCTCCCCAGGGGCGCAAGCGGGACCCAACGCGGCCCCCACAGCTGCCTGGGGGGCGGCAGGGTCCGCAGGGGTGCGTGGGGGGCCTGTCAGAATAGGAACCCTCCGGGTGTCTGAGGGGCAGCAGGGCAGCGCGGGGCGGGGAAGAAGAGCTCAAAACAGCACGTCAAGTTCCACAGCCTTTATCGATGGCTGGGAGGCACAGGCAGGCCGGCTGTGCTAAGGCCTCTGCCTGCGGCCTGCAGAACGCCCGTTTCCATCCTGGGTCGCCATCTGAAGCGATCCTCTCGCTGCCCTTTGGCTGCTTCTTCAGGCTTGATGGCCAGCACACCCACTAGAGCCACGGCCCACCTGTCCCCTTCGCCACGAAATGGGAGCGGTGCAGAGGGCGGGCACCATCCAGGCTGGGATCTCCCTGGAGAGGGCAGAGCAGGCAAAAGCTTTCCTTCACCGTTCCTCTGGGTTTCACAGCCTGGCAGAGCAGCTGGTGCCTTGGGGCCACGACGCAGGGCGTGGTGCGTCCTGCACGGCCCCGGGCTGCTGGCAAGGGGGCAGGTCCAGCTGCTCAGGGGGTGCCCGTGCGCAGAGCACCCCGGGATCAGCTCTGCCCACAGCTCCAGCAGCACAGTCAGCCGCCTCCTGGGGCCGGGGTCCTCCTCCTCCATGCCCTCCGGAGCCAGGAGCACAGCGCTTGCAGGTGGGATCCGGAGGGAGGCTTTTTCGCTGCAGCGTCCAGGACCAGCAGGGTTTGAGTTGCCAGGGAAGAGATGCAGGCGCTGCTGTCTCTTGCCTTGTCTTGAAGGGCTGGCACGGAAAGGAGCAGAGCCGAGGTCAGAGCCCGCATCTGCAGGGCATCTGCAGAGCCCCTCTGGCCAGCGCCCCCCCAACCCCCCAGCTCTTCCCATGGCCAGGAGGGAGGCAGGGGTGCCGGGATGAGCGGGAAGGTGCTGCCACCAATGCCCCACATCCCCCTGAAATCTCTCTCTGCTCTGCCCACGCCGCACCTCATGTGTGCAGGGAGCAGTGCCCTGCCCAGCTGGGGCAGGCGTTGGAGATTTCCTCCCAGGGTCTTTCCCCCTCTCCGCCAGCCCCTGCGGACACCCCACTGCCCTCACTCACCCCTGTAGATGACATGGAGCTTCTCCGGGTACCCATCCCTCAGCTGCAGCTCGGCGAGCCCTAGGCACACACAGTCCGTTACAGATCCCACTGGCCTGCCTGCCCCAGCAGCCCGGCTCCCTGCCACCAGCCCCACAGGCCAGGCCACGTGGCCTCCTCCCACTGGGCAAGGCTGAGCCCAGGGCGGTCCCCTGAGCGTGAAGGCCACGGCGGCTGCGAGGGACCCAAGAAGGCTCCCACCAGTCACTGCGACCGGGCAGGGGTGTGAGAGGGCACCAGGGAGCCCGTGAGCTCAAGCATCGGGCAGTCCGGGCTCTGCAGCCGCTCGCTGGATTCAGCAGCCACTGTGGCTGGGGATAAGCTGTCGCGGGGCAGAGACACACCCCCGGCGGGGTTGTGGCTCACCAATGAACCTGATGGCTGCCTCACGCAAGGGCTCCTGTGGGCTTTGCAGGTACTGCAGGCTCTGCTGCAGGTGCTCCTCCAGTCTGCCACCGTCCTCCAGGAGCTGGAGAGAGCACAGGGGGCCAGCGTTGGCGCAGACCCTCCCCCAGCACCCAGGACTGGCCTCACCTGCCTTCCCCAGGCTCTGCCTTTTCTCCCTCTCGCGCTCTGAACTGCGAGATTGAAACGTTGCACTCTCTCTCCTCCAAGGAAGGGGCTAGGAAGGAATTGTCTTGCTGCTCCTCACTATCCCTTGCTGTCATTGCAGATGAGCAGAAAGACTGGGGCTCTGCTCTTTCCTAGCCTTGCAAACAGGCACTCTGCTTTTTCTCACTCTCGCGCTCCGAACTGCGAGATTGAAACGTTGCACTCCCTCTCCTCCAAGGAAGGGGCTAGGAAGGAATTGTCTTGCTGCTCCTCACTAGCCCTTGCAGTAATTGCAGATGAGCAGAAAGACTGGGGCTCTGCTCTTTCCTAGCCTTGCAAACAGGCACTCTGCTTTTTCTCCCTCTCACGCTCCGAACTGCGAGATTGAGACGTTGCACTCCCTCTCCTCCAAGGAAGGGGCTAGGAAGGAATTGTCTTGCTGGTGCTCACTATCCGTTGCAGTCATTGGAGATAAACAGCAAGACTGGGGCTCTGCTCTTTCCTAGCCTTGCAAGCAGGCACTCTGCTTTTTCCCCCTCTCGCGCTCCGAACTGCGAGATTGAAACGTTGCACTCCCTCTCCTCCAAGGAAGGGGCTAGGAAGGAATTGTCTTGCTGGTGCTCACTATCCCTTGCAGTCATTGCAGATAAACAGCAAGACTGGGGCTCTGCTCTTTCCTAGCCTTGCAAGCAGGCACTCTGCTTTTTCCCCCTCTCGCGCTCCGAACTGCGAGATTGAAACGTTGCACTCCCTCTCCTCCAAGGAAGGGGCTAGGAAGGAATTGTCTTGCTGCTCCTCACTATCCCTTGCAGTCATTGCAGATGAGCAGCAAGACTGGGGCTCTGCTCTTTCCTAGCCTTGGAAACAGGCACTCTGCTTTTTCCCCCTCTCACGCTCCGAACTGCGAGATTGAAACGTTGCACTCCCTCTCCTCCAAGGAAGGGGCTAGGAAGGAATTGTCTTGCTGGTGCTCACTATCCCTTGCAGTCACTGCAGATAAACAGCAAGACTGGGGCTCTGCTCTTTCCTAGCCTTGCAAACAGGCTCTAATCTTTTTCTCCCTCTCACGCTCCGAACTGCGAGATTGAAACGTTGCACACTCTCTCCTCCAAGGAAGGGGCTATGAAGGAATTGTCTTGCTGGTCCTCACTAGCCCTTGCTGTCATTGCAGATAAACAGCAAGACTGGGGCTCTGCTCTTTCCTAGCCTTGCAAACAGGCACTCTGCTTTTTCTCACTCTCGCGCTCCGAACTGCGAGATTGAAACGTTGCACTCTCTCTCCTCCAAGGAAGGGGCTAGGAAGGAATTGTCTTGCTGGTCCTCACTATCCCTTGCAGTCATTGCAGATGAGCAGCAAGACTGGGGCTCTGCTCTTTCCTACCCTTGCAAACAGGCACTCTGCTTTTTCTCCCTCTCGCGCTCCGAACTGCGAGATTGAAACGTTGCACTCCCTCTCCTCCAAGGAAGGGGCTAGGAAGGAATTGTCTTGCTGGTCCTCACTAGCCCTTGCAGTCATTGCAGATAAACAGCAAGCCTGGGGCTCTGCTCTTTCCTAGCCTTGCAAACAGGCACTAATCTTTTTCTCCCTCTCGCGCTCCGAACTGCGAGACTGAAACGTTGCACTCTCTCTCCACCAAGGAAGGGGCTCGGAAGGAACTGTCTTGCTGGTCCTCACTATCGCTTGCAGTCATTGCAGAAAAACAGCAAGACTGGGGCTCTGCTCTTTCCTAGCCTTGCAAACAGGCACTCTGCTTTTTCTCACTCTTGTGCTTCGAACTGCGAGATTGAGACATTGCGCTCCCTCTCCTCCAAGGAAGGGGCTAGGAAGGAATTGTCTTGCTGCTCCTCACTATCCCTTGCAATCATTGCAGATAAACAGCAAGACTGGGGCTCTGCTCTTTCCTAGCCTTGCAAACAGGCAGTCTGCTTTTTCTCACTCTCGCGCTCCGAACTGCGAGATTGAAACGTTGCACTCCCTCTCCTCCAAGGAAGGGGCTCGGAAGGAACTGTCTTGCTGCTCCTCACTAGCCCTTGCAGTCATTGCAGATAAACAGCAAGACTGGGGCTCTGCTCTTTCCTAGCCTTGCAAACAGGCACTCTGCTTTTTCCCCCTCTCGCGCTCCGAACTGCGAGATTGAAACGTTGCACTCTCTCTCCTCCAAGGAAGGGGCTCGGAAGGAATTGTCTTGCTGGTGCTCACTATCCGTTGCAGTCATTGCAGATAAACAGCAAGGCTGGGGCTCTGCTCTTTCCTAGCCTTGCAAACAGGTACTCTGCTTTTTCCCCCTCTCGCGCTCCGAACTGCGAGATTGAAACGTTGCACTCCCTCTCCTCCAAGGAAGGGGCTAGGAAGGAATTGTCTTGCTGGTGCTCACTATCCGTTGCAGTCATTGCAGATAAACAGCAAGACTGGGGCTCTGCTCTGTCCTAGCCTTGCAAACAAGTACTCTGCTTTTTCTGACTCTCGCGCTCCGAACTGCGAGATTGAAACGTTGCACTCTCTCTCCTCCAAGGAAGGGGCTAGGAAGGAATTGTCTTGCTGCTCCTCACTCGCCCTAGCAGTCATTGCAGATAAACAGCAAGACTGGGGCTCTGCTCTTTCCTAGCCTTGCAAACAGGCAGTCTGCTTTTTCTCCCTCTCGCGCTCCGAAGTGCGAGATTGAAACGTTGCATTCCCTCTCCTCCAAGGAAGGGGCTAGGAAGGAATTGTCTTCCTGCTCCTCACTCGCCCTAGCAGTCATTGCAGATAAACAGCAAGGCTGGGGCTCTGCTCTTTCCTAGCCTTGCAAAAAAGTACTCTGCTTTTTCCCCCTCTCGCGCTCCGAACTGCGAGATTGAAACGTTGCACTCCCTCTCCTCCAAGGAAGGGGCTAGGAAGGAATTGTCTTGCTGCTCCTCACTAGCCCTTGCAGTCATTGCAGATAAACAGCAAGGCTGGGGCTCTGCTCTTTCCTAGCCTTGCAAACAAGTACTCTGCTTTTTCTCACTCTCGCGCTCCGAACTGCGAGATTGAAATGTTGCACTCCGTCTCCTCCAAGGAAGGGGCTCGGAAGGAACTGTCTTGCAGCTCCTCACTAGCCCTTGCAGTCATTGCAGATAAACAGCAAGGCTGGGGCTCTGCTCTTTCCTAGCCTTGCAAACAGGCAGTCTGCTTTTTCTCCCTCTCGCGCTCTGAAGTGCGAGATTGAAACGTTGCACTCCCTCTCCTCCAAGGAAGGGGATAGGAAGGAATTGTCTTGCTGGTGCTCACTATCCGTTGCAGTCATTGCAGATGAGCAGCAAGACTGGGGCTCTGCTCTTTCCTGTTGGATTCATTCTGCACGGCTCGACCTTAAGGAGAAGGAGCTGCAGCATTGAGAAGCTGGTAAACAGCTAGATATCTGCACGGCTCGGCCTTGAGAAGAGGGAGCTGTGGCACTGGGAAGCTGGTAAACAGCTGGACATCTGCAGGGCTCGGCCTTGAGGAGAAGGAGCTGTGGTAAACAGCTAAGAAGCAGCACTGTATAAGAAAACAGGATGGAACCCGGACCACGTAGCAGTAAGCGCAAGTAGGAGGAGTATGATAATGCACTCTTTAGAGCTAAGCCAATGATTGTAAGACAAGTATGCATAAGGTAGAACTTAGTGTATAAATATGTGTAAGGTTTTGCAATAAAGTTGAAGCTTGCTTTATCACTCATATTGAGTCGACTGCATGCCTTCCCTCGCTCGTCGCACTTTCCTAGCCTTGCAAACAGGCTCCAATCTTTTTCTCACTCTCGCGCTCCGAACTGCGAGATTGAAACGTTGCACTCCCTCTCCTCCAAGGAAGGGGCTCGGAGGAACTGTCTTGCTGCTCCTCACTAGCCCTTGCAGTCATTGCAGATAAGCAGCAAGACTGGGGCTCTGCTCTTTCCTAGCCTTGCAAACAGGCACTCTGCTTTTTCTCACTCTTGTGCTTCGAACTGCGAGTATGAGAAGTTGCGCTCCCTCTCCTCCAAGGAAGGGGCTAGGAAGGAATTGTCTTGCTGCTCCTCACTAGCCCTTGCAGTCATTGCAGATAAACAGCAAGACTGGGGCTCTGCTCTTTCCTAGCCTTGCAAACAGGCACTCTGCTTTTTCTCCCTCTCGCGCTCTGAACTGCGAGATTGAAATGTTGCACTCCCTCTCCTCCAAGGAAGGGGCTAGGAAGGAATTGTCTTGCTGCTCCTCACTAGCCCTTACAGTCATTGCAGATAAACAGCAAGACTGGGGCTCTGCTCTTTCCTAGCCTTGCAAACAGGCTCTAATCTTTTTCTCCCTCTCACGCTCCGAACTGCGAGAGTGAAACGTTGCACTCCCTCTCCTCCAAGGAAGGGGCTTGGAAGGAACTGTCTTGCTGCTCCTCACTAGCCCTTGCAGTCATTGCAGATGAGCAGCAAGACTGGGGCTCTGCTCTTTCCTAGCCTTGTAAACAGGCACCCTGCTTTTTCCCCCTCTCGCGCTCCGAACTGTGAGATTGAAACATTGCACTCCCTCTCCTCCAAGGAAGGGGCTAGGAAGGAATTGTCTTGCTGGTGCTCACTATCCGTTGCAGTCATTGCAGATAAACAGCAAGGCTGGGGCTCTGCTCTTTCCTAGCCTTGCAAACAAGTACTCTGCTTTTTCTCCCTCTCGCGCTCCGAACTGCGAGATTGAAACGTTGCACTCCGTCTCCTCCAAGGGAGGGGCTCAGAAGGAACTGTCTTGATGGTCCTCACTATCCCTTGCAGTCATTGCAGATGAGCAGCAAGACTGGGGCTCTGCTCTTTCCTAGCCTTGCAAACAGGCACTCTGCTTTTTCCCCCTCTCGCGCTCCGAACTGCGAGATTGAAACGTTGCACTCTCTCTCCTCCAAGGAAGGGGCTCGGAAGGAATTGTCTTGCTGGTGCTCACTATCCGTTGCAGTCATTGCAGATAAACAGCAAGGCTGGGGCTCTGCTCTTTCCTAGCCTTGCAAACAGGTACTCTGCTTTTTCCCCCTCTCGCGCTCCGAACTGCGAGATTGAAACGTTGCACTCCCTCTCCTCCAAGGAAGGGGCTAGGAAGGAATTGTCTTGCTGGTGCTCACTATCCGTTGCAGTCATTGCAGATAAACAGCAAGACTGGGGCTCTGCTCTTTCCTAGCCTTGCAAACAAGTACTCTGCTTTTTCTGACTCTCGCGCTCCGAACTGCGAGATTGAAACGTTGCACTCTCTCTCCTCCAAGGAAGGGGCTAGGAAGGAATTGTCTTGCTGCTCCTCACTCGCCCTAGCAGTCATTGCAGATAAACAGCAAGACTGGGGCTCTGCTCTTTCCTAGCCTTGCAAACAGGCAGTCTGCTTTTTCTCCCTCTCGCGCTCCGAAGTGCGAGATTGAAACGTTGCATTCCCTCTCCTCCAAGGAAGGGGCTAGGAAGGAATTGTCTTCCTGCTCCTCACTCGCCCTAGCAGTCATTGCAGATAAACAGCAAGGCTGGGGCTCTGCTCTTTCCTAGCCTTGCAAAAAAGTACTCTGCTTTTTCCCCCTCTCGCGCTCCGAACTGCGAGATTGAAACGTTGCACTCCCTCTCCTCCAAGGAAGGGGCTAGGAAGGAATTGTCTTGCTGCTCCTCACTAGCCCTTGCAGTCATTGCAGATAAACAGCAAAGCTGGGGCTCTGCTCTTTCCTAGCCTTGCAAACAGGCAGTCTGCTTTTTCTCACTCTCGCGCTCCGAACTGCGAGATTGAAATGTTGCACTCCGTCTCCTCCAAGGAAGGGGCTCGGAAGGAACTGTCTTGCAGCTCCTCACTATCCCTTGCAGTCATTGCAGATAAACAGCAAGGCTGGGGCTCTGCTCTTTCCTAGCCTTGCAAACAGGTAGTCTGCTTTTTCTCCCTCTCGCGCTCTGAAGTGCGAGATTGAAACGTTGCACTCCCTCTCCTCCAAGGAAGGGGATAGGAAGGAATTGTCTTGCTGGTGCTCACTATCCGTTGCAGTCATTGCAGATGAGCAGCAAGACTGGGGCTCTGCTCTTTCCTGTTGGGATCATTCTGCACGGCTCGACCTTAAGGAGAAGGAGCTGCAGCATTGAGAAGCTGGTAAACAGCTAGATATCTGCACGGCTCGGCCTTGAGAAGAGGGAGCTGTGGCACTGGGAAGCTGGTAAACAGCTGGACATCTGCAGGGCTCGGCCTTGAGGAGAAGGAGCTGTGGTAAACAGCTAAGAAGCAGCACTGTATAAGAAAACAGGATGGAACCCGGTCCACGTAGCAGTAAGCGCAAGTAGGAGGAGTATGATAATGCACTCTTTAGAGCTAAGCCAATGATTGTAAGACAAGTATGCATAAGGTAGAACTTAGTGTATAAATATGTGTAAGGTTTTGCAATAAAGTTGAAGCTTGCTTTATCACTCATATTGAGTCGACTGCATGCCTTCCCTCGCTCGTCGCACTTTCCTAGCCTTGCAAACAGGCACTCTGCTTTTTCTCACTCTCGCGCTCCGAACTGCGAGATTGAAACGTTGCACTCCCTCTCCTCCAAGGAAAGGGCTAGGAAGGAATTGTCTTCCTGGTCCTCACTAGCCCTTGCAGTCATTGCAGATAAACAGCAAGACTGGGGCTCTGCTCTTTCCTAGCCTTGCAAACAGGTACTCTCCTTTTTCCCCCTCTCGCGCTCCGAACTGCGAGATTGAAACGTTGCACTCCGTCTCCTCCAAGGAAGGGGCTCGGAGGAACTGTCTTGCTGCTCCTCACTAGCCCTTGCAGTCATTGCAGATAAGCAGCAAGACTGGGGCTCTGCTCTTTCCTAGCCTTGCAAACAGGCACTCTGCTTTTTCTCACTCTTGTGCTTCGAACTGCGAGATTGAGAAGTTGCGCTCCCTCTCCTCCAAGGAAGGGGCTAGGAAGGAATTGTCTTGCTGCTCCTCACTAGCCCTTGCAGTCATTGCAGATAAACAGCAAGACTGGGGCTCTGCTCTTTCCTAGCCTTGCAAACAGGCACTCTGCTTTTTCTCCCTCTCGCGCTCTGAACTGCGAGATTGAAATGTTGCACTCCCTCTCCTCCAAGGAAGGGGCTAGGAAGGAATTGTCTTGCTGCTCCTCACTAGCCCTTGCAGTCATTGCAGATGAGCAGCAAGACTGGGGCTCTGCTCTTTCCTGTTGGGATCATTCTGCACGGCTCGACCTTAAGGAGAAGGAGCTGCAGCATTGAGAAGCTGGTAAACAGCTAGATATCTGCACGGCTCGGCCTTGAGAAGAGGGAGCTGTGGCACTGGGAAGCTGGTAAACAGCTGGACATCTGCAGGGCTCGGCCTTGAGGAGAAGGAGCTGTGGTAAACAGCTAAGAAGCAGCACTGTATAAGAAAACAGGATGGAACCCGGTCCACGTAGCAGTAAGCGCAAGTAGGAGGAGTATGATAATGCACTCTTTAGAGCTAAGCCAATGATTGTAAGACAAGTATGCATAAGGTAGAACTTAGTGTATAAATATGTGTAAGGTTTTGCAATAAAGTTGAAGCTTGCTTTATCACTCATATTGAGTCGACTGCATGCCTTCCCTCGCTCGTCGCACTTTCCTAGCCTTGCAAACAGGCACTCTGCTTTTTCTCACTCTCGCGCTCCGAACTGCGAGATTGAAACGTTGCACTCCCTCTCCTCCAAGGAAAGGGCTAGGAAGGAATTGTCTTCCTGGTCCTCACTAGCCCTTGCAGTCATTGCAGATAAACAGCAAGACTGGGGCTCTGCTCTTTCCTAGCCTTGCAAACAGGTACTCTCCTTTTTCCCCCTCTCGCGCTCCGAACTGCGAGATTGAAACGTTGCACTCCGTCTCCTCCAAGGAAGGGGCTCGGAGGAACTGTCTTGCTGCTCCTCACTAGCCCTTGCAGTCATTGCAGATAAGCAGCAAGACTGGGGCTCTGCTCTTTCCTAGCCTTGCAAACAGGCACTCTGCTTTTTCTCACTCTTGTGCTTCGAACTGCGAGATTGAGAAGTTGCGCTCCCTCTCCTCCAAGGAAGGGGCTAGGAAGGAATTGTCTTGCTGCTCCTCACTAGCCCTTGCAGTCATTGCAGATAAACAGCAAGACTGGGGCTCTGCTCTTTCCTAGCCTTGCAAACAGGCACTCTGCTTTTTCTCCCTCTCGCGCTCTGAACTGCGAGATTGAAATGTTGCACTCCCTCTCCTCCAAGGAAGGGGCTAGGAAGGAATTGTCTTGCTGCTCCTCACTAGCCCTTGCAGTCATTGCAGATAAACAGCAAGACTGGGGCTCTGCTCTTTCCTAGCCTTGCAAACAGGCTCTAATCTTTTTCTCCCTCTCACGCTCCGAACTGCGAGAGTGAAACGTTGCACTCCCTCTCCTCCAAGGAAGGGGCTTGGAAGGAACTGTCTTGCTGCTCCTCACTAGCCCTTGCAGTCATTGCAGATGAGCAGCAAGACTGGGGCTCTGCTCTTTCCTAGCCTTGTAAACAGGCACCCTGCTTTTTCCCCCTCTCGCGCTCCGAACTGTGAGATTGAAACATTGCACTCCCTCTCCTCCAAGGAAGGGGCTAGGAAGGAATTGTCTTGCTGGTGCTCACTATCCGTTGCAGTCATTGCAGATAAACAGCAAGGCTGGGGCTCTGCTCTTTCCTAGCCTTGCAAACAAGTACTCTGCTTTTTCTCCCTCTCGCGCTCCGAACTGCGAGATTGAAACGTTGCACTCCCTCTCCTCCAAGGAAGGGGCTAGGAAGGAATTGTCTTGCTGGTGCTCACTATCCGTTGCAGTCATTGCAGATAAACAGCAAGACTGGGGCTCTGCTCTTTCCTAGCCTTGCAAACAAGTACTCTGCTTTTTCTGACTCTCGCGCTCCGAACTGCGAGATTGAAACGTTGCACTCCGTCTCCTCCAAGGAAGGGGCTAGGAAGGAATTGTCTTGCTGGTGCTCACTATCCGTTGCAGTCATTGCAGATAAACAGCAAGACTGGGGCTCTGCTCTTTCCTAGCCTTGCAAACAAGTACTCTGCTTTTTCTGACTCTCGCGCTCCGAACTGCGAGATTGAAACGTTGCACTCTCTCTCCTCCAAGGAAGGGGCTAGGAAGGAATTGTCTTGCTGCTCCTCACTCGCCCTAGCAGTCATTGCAGATAAACAGCAAGACTGGGGCTCTGCTCTTTCCTAGCCTTGCAAACAGGCAGTCTGCTTTTTCTCCCTCTCGCGCTCCGAAGTGCGAGATTGAAACGTTGCATTCCCTCTCCTCCAAGGAAGGGGCTAGGAAGGAATTGTCTTCCTGCTCCTCACTCGCCCTAGCAGTCATTGCAGATAAACAGCAAGGCTGGGGCTCTGCTCTTTCCTAGCCTTGCAAAAAAGTACTCTGCTTTTTCCCCCTCTCGCGCTCCGAACTGCGAGATTGAAACGTTGCACTCCCTCTCCTCCAAGGAAGGGGCTAGGAAGGAATTGTCTTGCTGCTCCTCACTAGCCCTTGCAGTCATTGCAGATAAACAGCAAAGCTGGGGCTCTGCTCTTTCCTAGCCTTGCAAACAGGCAGTCTGCTTTTTCTCACTCTCGCGCTCCGAACTGCGAGATTGAAATGTTGCACTCCGTCTCCTCCAAGGAAGGGGCTCGGAAGGAACTGTCTTGCAGCTCCTCACTATCCCTTGCAGTCATTGCAGATAAACAGCAAGGCTGGGGCTCTGCTCTTTCCTAGCCTTGCAAACAGGCAGTCTGCTTTTTCTCCCTCTCGCGCTCTGAAGTGCGAGATTGAAACGTTGCACTCCCTCTCCTCCAAGGAAGGGGATAGGAAGGAATTGTCTTGCTGGTGCTCACTATCCGTTGCAGTCATTGCAGATGAGCAGCAAGACTGGGGCTCTGCTCTTTCCTGTTGGGATCATTCTGCACGGCTCGACCTTAAGGAGAAGGAGCTGCAGCATTGAGAAGCTGGTAAACAGCTAGATATCTGCACGGCTCGGCCTTGAGAAGAGGGAGCTGTGGCACTGGGAAGCTGGTAAACAGCTGGACATCTGCAGGGCTCGGCCTTGAGGAGAAGGAGCTGTGGTAAACAGCTAAGAAGCAGCACTGTATAAGAAAACAGGATGGAACCCGGTCCACGTAGCAGTAAGCGCAAGTAGGAGGAGTATGATAATGCACTCTTTAGAGCTAAGCCAATGATTGTAAGACAAGTATGCATAAGGTAGAACTTAGTGTATAAATATGTGTAAGGTTTTGCAATAAAGTTGAAGCTTGCTTTATCACTCATATTGAGTCGACTGCATGCCTTCCCTCGCTCGTCGCACTTTCCTAGCCTTGCAAACAGGCACTCTGCTTTTTCTCACTCTCGCGCTCCGAACTGCGAGATTGAAACGTTGCACTCCCTCTCCTCCAAGGAAAGGGCTAGGAAGGAATTGTCTTCCTGGTCCTCACTAGCCCTTGCAGTCATTGCAGATAAACAGCAAGACTGGGGCTCTGCTCTTTCCTAGCCTTGCAAACAGGTACTCTCCTTTTTCCCCCTCTCGCGCTCCGAACTGCGAGATTGAAACGTTGCACTCCGTCTCCTCCAAGGAAGGGGCTCGGAGGAACTGTCTTGCTGCTCCTCACTAGCCCTTGCAGTCATTGCAGATAAGCAGCAAGACTGGGGCTCTGCTCTTTCCTAGCCTTGCAAACAGGCACTCTGCTTTTTCTCACTCTTGTGCTTCGAACTGCGAGATTGAGAAGTTGCGCTCCCTCTCCTCCAAGGAAGGGGCTAGGAAGGAATTGTCTTGCTGCTCCTCACTAGCCCTTGCAGTCATTGCAGATAAACAGCAAGACTGGGGCTCTGCTCTTTCCTAGCCTTGCAAACAGGCACTCTGCTTTTTCTCCCTCTCGCGCTCTGAACTGCGAGATTGAAATGTTGCACTCCCTCTCCTCCAAGGAAGGGGCTAGGAAGGAATTGTCTTGCTGCTCCTCACTAGCCCTTGCAGTCATTGCAGATGAGCAGCAAGACTGGGGCTCTGCTCTTTCCTGTTGGGATCATTCTGCACGGCTCGACCTTAAGGAGAAGGAGCTGCAGCATTGAGAAGCTGGTAAACAGCTAGATATCTGCACGGCTCGGCCTTGAGAAGAGGGAGCTGTGGCACTGGGAAGCTGGTAAACAGCTGGACATCTGCAGGGCTCGGCCTTGAGGAGAAGGAGCTGTGGTAAACAGCTAAGAAGCAGCACTGTATAAGAAAACAGGATGGAACCCGGTCCACGTAGCAGTAAGCGCAAGTAGGAGGAGTATGATAATGCACTCTTTAGAGCTAAGCCAATGATTGTAAGACAAGTATGCATAAGGTAGAACTTAGTGTATAAATATGTGTAAGGTTTTGCAATAAAGTTGAAGCTTGCTTTATCACTCATATTGAGTCGACTGCATGCCTTCCCTCGCTCGTCGCACTTTCCTAGCCTTGCAAACAGGCACTCTGCTTTTTCTCACTCTCGCGCTCCGAACTGCGAGATTGAAACGTTGCACTCCCTCTCCTCCAAGGAAAGGGCTAGGAAGGAATTGTCTTCCTGGTCCTCACTAGCCCTTGCAGTCATTGCAGATAAACAGCAAGACTGGGGCTCTGCTCTTTCCTAGCCTTGCAAACAGGTACTCTCCTTTTTCCCCCTCTCGCGCTCCGAACTGCGAGATTGAAACGTTGCACTCCGTCTCCTCCAAGGAAGGGGCTCGGAGGAACTGTCTTGCTGCTCCTCACTAGCCCTTGCAGTCATTGCAGATAAGCAGCAAGACTGGGGCTCTGCTCTTTCCTAGCCTTGCAAACAGGCACTCTGCTTTTTCTCACTCTTGTGCTTCGAACTGCGAGATTGAGAAGTTGCGCTCCCTCTCCTCCAAGGAAGGGGCTAGGAAGGAATTGTCTTGCTGCTCCTCACTAGCCCTTGCAGTCATTGCAGATAAACAGCAAGACTGGGGCTCTGCTCTTTCCTAGCCTTGCAAACAGGCACTCTGCTTTTTCTCCCTCTCGCGCTCTGAACTGCGAGATTGAAATGTTGCACTCCCTCTCCTCCAAGGAAGGGGCTAGGAAGGAATTGTCTTGCTGCTCCTCACTAGCCCTTGCAGTCATTGCAGATAAACAGCAAGACTGGGGCTCTGCTCTTTCCTAGCCTTGCAAACAGGCTCTAATCTTTTTCTCCCTCTCACGCTCCGAACTGCGAGAGTGAAACGTTGCACTCCCTCTCCTCCAAGGAAGGGGCTTGGAAGGAACTGTCTTGCTGCTCCTCACTAGCCCTTGCAGTCATTGCAGATGAGCAGCAAGACTGGGGCTCTGCTCTTTCCTAGCCTTGTAAACAGGCACCCTGCTTTTTCCCCCTCTCGCGCTCCGAACTGTGAGATTGAAACATTGCACTCCCTCTCCTCCAAGGAAGGGGCTAGGAAGGAATTGTCTTGCTGGTGCTCACTATCCGTTGCAGTCATTGCAGATAAACAGCAAGGCTGGGGCTCTGCTCTTTCCTAGCCTTGCAAACAAGTACTCTGCTTTTTCTCCCTCTCGCGCTCCGAACTGCGAGATTGAAACGTTGCACTCCGTCTCCTCCAAGGAAGGGGCTCAGAAGGAACTGTCTTGATGGTCCTCACTATCCCTTGCAGTCATTGCAGATGAGCAGCAAGACTGGGGCTCTGCTCTTTCCTAGCCTTGCAAACAGGCACTCTGGTTTTTTTCCCTCTCGCGCTCCGAACTGCGAGATTGAAACGTTGCATTCCCTCTCCTCCAAGGAAGGGGCTAGGAAGGAATTGTCTTGCTGCTCCTCACTCGCCCTAGCTGTCATTGCAGATAAACAGCAAGACTGGGGCTCTGCTCTTTCCTAGCCTTGCAAACAAGTACTCTGCTTTTTCTCCCTCTCGCGCTCCGAACTGCGAGATTGAAACGTTGCATTCCCTCTCCTCCAAGGAAGGGGCTCGGAAGGAACTGTCTTGCTGGTCCTCACTATCGCTTGCAGTCATTGCAGATAAACAGCAAGACTGGGGCTCTGCTCTTTCCTAGCCTTGCAAACAGGCACTCTGCTTTTTCCCCCTCTCACGCTCCGAACTGCGAGGTTGAAACGTTGCACTCCCTCTCCTCCAAGGAAGGGGCTAGGAAGGAATTGTCTTGCTGCTCCTCACTAGCCGTTGCAGTCATTGCAGATGAGCAGCAAGACTCGGGCTCTGCTCTTTCCTAGCCTTGCAAACAGGCAGTCTGCTTTTTCCCCCTCTCGCGCTCCGAACTGCGAGATTGAAACATTGCACTCCCTCTGCTCCAAGGAAGGGGATAGGAAGGAATTGTCTTGCTGCTCCTCACTATCCCTTGCAGTCATTGCAGATGAGCAGCAAGACTCGGGCTCTGCTCTTTCCTAGCCTTGCAAACAGGCACTCTGCTTTTTCCCCCTCTCGCGCTCCGAACTGCGAGATTGAAACGTTGCACTCCGTCTCCTCCAAGGAAGGGGCTCGGAAGAAACTGTCTTGCTGCTCCTCACTAGCCCTTGCAGTCATTGCAGATGAGCAGCAAGACTGGGGCTCTGCTCTTTCCTGTTGGGATCATTCTGCACGGCTCGGCCTTGAGAAGAGGGAGCTGTGGCACTGGGAAGCTGGTAAACAGCTGGACATCTGCAGGGCTCGGCCTTGAGGAGAAGGAGCTGTGGTAAACAGCTAAGAAGCAGCACTGTATAAGAAAAACAGGATGGAACCCGGACCACGTAGCAGTAAGCGCAAGTAGGAGGAGTATGATAATGCACTCTTTAGAGCTAAGCCAATGATTGTAAGACAAGTATGCATAAGGTAGAACTTAGTGTATAAATATGTGTAAGGTTTTGCAATAAAGTTGAAGCTTGCTTTATCACTCATATTGAGTCGACTGCATGCCTTCCCTCGCTCGTCGCAAGTGGCGCCCGAACAGGGACCCCCATCCTTGTTTTTCACCGGACAGCGAGATCGGAGAAGCACTGGTAGCAGCGACCAGGGAGCAGAAGATCGGCGGACGCTGCCGCGGCGCGCCTGATCCGTGCTTGAACCCAGGATAATTAAGAAGGGGTTCGCCGTCCGAAAGAAGGCTACCCAAGGGAAAAGGCTGCAAAAATAATTGACCGGATAATTAAGAAGGTCAACGTAGCGCGCAATGGAAATAGAGGTAGCATTCGAAATCTTAAAATGCTTTTTAGAAAAGCGGGGAGTAAGCCAATTAAAAGATCTGGCTGGGTTAATTGCGTTAGGGAAAGCGAAAGGGTTTTTTAAAGACCCTGAAAGTATGTTTGAAGTAGACGAGTGGCGTTCTTATGGAGATTGTTTGTGGGATCTAGTAATCGATGATGAAAAATCAGCAAAAAATTAATGAAATCTTGGAGAGATGTTATTCATTGCATGAAAAGATATAAAACTGAAAAGCGAATAGCACAGGCAACAAAGACAGTATAAAATCTACGACGCTCTAGAGGTTGATCCTAGAGACATTAAAAGAACTAAAGGCAGAACGCATCGCATGAAGAAGGGGCGATGGTCAGACTCCTGCTGCATATGCTCTCTAAGAGAGGACTGAAATATGATGAATATACACTTAGAAGGCTTCTAATTTGGTGCCAAAAAGGGTACCCCCCCGATGCGTCTGTGGCGTTTAAGGCAGAGACGTGGGAGGAGATAGGAAAAATGTTATAGGAACATATTGGGAATGGAGATAAAACCACCGCAGAGTTAGTGACGACATGGAAGTTGATGTTAAACACATTAAAAGCCTTAAAGGCAGAGAGAAAAGCTGCAGCTGATATGGAGGAGGCTGTTAAACCATCTTCAACCAATCCCTTTTTAACTGAGTCAGAGGGTCCAGGACCTTCAGCGACTCCGACTGCACCTCCTGAGGTGCCAGATGCACCGAGTAAACCGGCTGCATAGATAAGTCAGAGAAACAGATCTACGATGATGTATGTGAGGGCAAGACGGGACAACGTTGCCCAGAACAATGTACTCAGTGTTCCCCTGTGTGCCCATGTGAAAGATCAATGGGGCGAGTCTCGAAAGGAGATGGGCAAGCAGCGGAGCTAGCAACAACATGGCAATTGCTATTGGAGACTGTTTTGAAGAGCCAGGGGCTAGCAGCAGACTCTGCAACAGCTTTTGAGTTACCTACCTGGGAGAAAGCAGGGAAATTGGTGTTTGAGGCAGCCTCTAAAGAGGATCATACGGCTATGAAAGTGTTAACAACCTGGCGATTAGTCAGAGACTCTATAAAGACGATAAAATCAGAGCGGACGGCGGCAGCAGCTGCCGCTGCCACAGCCTTGGGAGAGAAGGGAGGCCGAGCTGGGGATGGTGAGAACGAGCAACCCCCGCCCGCCCCCCCCGCCCCCCCCCGCCCCGCCCCCCCGCTAACGCAACCAACGGAGGTGGCGAGTCCTCCTTGGCCCCCGCCTCCTGACCCGTGCCGCAACAGGAGGGGGCTGCCTGGGATGATCCTTCCCCCAAGTCAAGATACGACCCTGCCCAACATTGGCGAGGCATGAGACAAGAGACTTTGGCAGAGAGGGAGGGGACGGAGTGAAGCAGGTACCGGCCAGGTCGGTACGGCCGGCAGTAAGACCTGAAGATCTTGTCACACGTCCCACGGACGCAGTCAACTCCGTCGTACCACCAGCTGATGCTTTCACTCTTTTGTATGCGGAATGATGGCTCGTTGACTGTCTCAGCGGCTCTCCCCGGACGGTCAAGAGCAGGAACTTCAATATGCCATATTTGTAAAACGGTGTTGTGGGTTTGTTCTATGTCGTTGTAATTATTGTCACAAATGTATCATTTCTTTTGCAGGGAATCGAAGAGTATATTTCAATTGCTTTTTTACCATTCCCTTAGCAGCTGAGGATGCGGAGAAGTTTGCCTTTACGGTACCATCGGTAAATAAAGGAGAGCTAGCAAAAAGTATCATTGGGTAGTGTTACCACAAGGAATGCAAAATTCACCTACGATGTGTCAGACATTTGTGGCATGGGCTCTAGAACCGGTGTGGAAAAAGTATCCAGATTTAATAATGTATCATTATATAGTTGATATATTAATAGCAGGGACACAATTGAATGCAGACCACATTTTACAGCACTTAGAGCACTATTTAGGAAAACGGGGTTTAAAAATAGCACCCAAAAAAAAAAAAAAAAGGCAAAAGAAGGGACCATGGCAATATTTGAGCTGGATTATTACCAGGGCAGCGGTCCACTCACAAAAAATAAAGATTAAGGCGAAAAGAGAAAATCTTTCTGATGTCCAAAAATTAATGGGGGATATACAGTGGGTTCGCAATATTTGCGGAATTACTAATGATGATCTAAGGCCATTGATGCCGCTCCTGGAGTCTTCGGTGGAGGCTCCAGAGCGACGTCAACTGAATGAGGATCAACACCAAGCTTTGCAGAAAATTACTGAGAAGATAGCCAGGTCACAGGATGTAAACCCCACGTTAGCCATTTTTCAGAATGCTACCAATTGGTGTAATTATACAACGAGCAACATCTCACGCTCTACTATTGTCCCAATGAGACTCCCTAAAGGAATATTCTTGATTTGTGGTGATCGTGCATGGCAAGGTGTTCCCTCCCATTTGAGAGGTGGTCCTTACACATTGGGGCACCTAACATTGTTAACTCCCAACACTTCTATGATATTGAACCTTACCCGACGGCATAGAATAAGATGACAGATTTGAAAATATCAGGAAGAGTGCAATGACCAACTGGATTTTTGGACTGCAGACAAAACCATACTAACCTCTTTCCTTGCCCCTGGGGTCGCTGCTGCCCAAGGCTTAACCACTTTAAATAAATTGGGATGTTGGCTAGCGAAACAAACCAATGCTACTTCTGCAACACTCAGTGCTTTGTTAATGGAAACTGACTCAATAAGGCATGCGACATTGCAAAATAGGGCAGCTATCGACTTCCTACTTTTGGCCCAAGGGCACGGGTGTGAGGAGTTTGATGGCACGTGTTGTATGAATTTAACAGATACATCACAGTCGGTAACTCAACAATTACAAAAACTGAAGGACTTAACGGACAGGTTACAGACAAGTTCACTAAACCTCGAATCATAGCTGTCAAGTTTGGGCCTAAGTGGATGGTTACAAGACTTAATAAAAGGGGCAGTTGTTATAGTACTTGTTATCTTAATACTAATGCTTATTGTACCATGTTTATTGCATTGTCTACAAGGAATGGTTCAAAAGGTAGTAAAGAATGCTTGGCTAGCTAATAACTCAAACAAGTATCTTACACACCCAATGAATGAGCTTTGTTAGATAATCACGCTCAAAACAAAAAGGGGGAGAGGCTACCACATTACCCTAAGAACGTTTGAATAAAGCCTTATATGTGTTAAATTATTTGCGGAAGGAGAAAGGACCTTTTCAACTGCTAACCAGGGGACGAGGTTGACGGTGGTGGCTGTTTAAAACCATGGGTAAAACCATGGGTAACCCACTTTGCAGGTGCCTCGAAGTGGGTGAGGCCATGGGTGGGGCAGTCACCATCGTCATCGTTGGACACATCATGACACTATCAGGTGTCATCGCAATCTGGATGCCACCTCAGTCAAAAGAAAATGTAGGGGTAAATCACACTGAAATTTGCAGTATCATGAGATGAACGTGGAAAGCTTTTGAGGCAAAGTGTTCTATAACTACAAATGCTTTGGTAAGATATAATATTGGTCTTCATAGCCTTATACAAGTACCTTTTTTCTATCACTAGGAGTAGTTTATATCACTAGAAGTAGTACAGCTAGAATTGTTTTGCTTTGTAATATTCTGCTATTGACTTAAGCATAAGTTGATATGTGACTGCTGAGTTATGAAAAAATGCCGTGTCAACAAAGCCTACGAACCAATAGACGGGATGGCTGTGGCGCGTGCAGCACGTCTGGCCAGCGGGTGCATACGCCATAGGCTCCCTGTGTTAAAAGCTGACAACTGAGGTGAGTTCCGACACTCGCTGGCCACGTGTGTCGAAACTCGTTCCTCTACAAATGTGTAATACCGGGAATTCCTGAAGGGCAGTGGGCTGGTGTACAGCAAGGCCACCGTTGCCTCCGTGGGGACGCCCACGTAAAGCTGGCACCTACCAACTGCTGGGCTGAGTTCGCGGCACAGGATGATACAAGAATGTACAGAGGGTCCATCTTTCTCACAGTCCTCGGGTTGCGAATGATCCATCAGGTTTTGTTTATACAAAAACAAAAAGGGGGAGATGTTGGGATCATTCTGCACGGCTCGACCTTAAGGAGAAGGAGCTGCAGCATTGAGAAGCTGGTAAACAGCTAGATATCTGCACGGCTCGGCCTTGAGAAGAGGGAGCTGTGGCACTGGGAAGCTGGTAAACAGCTGGACATCTGCAGGGCTCGGCCTTGAGGAGAAGGAGCTGTGGTAAACAGCTAAGAAGCAGCACTGTATAAGAAAAACAGGATGGAACCCGGACCACGTAGCAGTAAGCGCAAGTAGGAGGAGTATGATAATGCACTCTTTAGAGCTAAGCCAATGATTGTAAGACAAGTATGCATAAGGTAGAACTTAGTGTATAAATATGTGTAAGGTTTTGCAATAAAGTTGAAGCTTGCTTTATCACTCATATTGAGTCGACTGCATGTCTTCCCTCGCTCGTCGCACTTTCCTAGCCTTGCAAACAGGCACTCTGCTTTTTCTCACTCTCGCGCTCCGAAGTGCGAGATTGAAACGTTGCGCTCCCTCTCCTCCAAGGAAGGGGCTAGGAAGGAATTGTCTTGCTGGTCCTCACTAGCCCTTGCAGTCATTGCAGATAAACAGCAAGCCTGGGGCTCTGCTCTTTCCTAGCCTTGCAAACAAGTACTCTGCTTTTTCTCCCTCTCGCTGTCCGAACTGCAAGATTGAAACGTTGCACTCCCTCTCCTCCAAGGAAGGGGCTAGGAAGGAATTGTCTTGCTGCTCCTCACTAGCCCTTGCAGTCATTGCAGATAAACAGCAAGACTGGGGCTCTGCTCTTTCCTAGCCTTGAAACAGGCAGTCTGCTTTTTCTCCCTCTCGCGCTCCGAACTGCGAGATTGCAACGTTGCGCTCCCTCTCCTCCAAGGAAGGGGCTAGGAAGGAATTGTCTTGCTGGTCCTCACTATCCCTTGCAGTCATTGCAGATGAGCAGCAAGACTGGGGCTCTGCTCCTTCCTGTTGGGATCATTCTGCACGGCTCGACCTTAAGGAGAAGGAGCTGCAGCATTGAGAAGCTGGTAAACAGCTAGATATCTGCACGGCTCGGCCTTGAGAAGAGGGAGCTGTGGCACTGGGAAGCTGGTAAACAGCTGGACATCTGCAGGGCTCGGCCTTGAGGAGAAGGAGCTGTGGTAAACAGCTAAGAAGCAGCACTGTATAAGAAAAACAGGATGGAACCCGGACCACGTAGCAGTAAGCGCAAGTAGGAGGAGTATGATAATGCACTCTTTAGAGCTAAGCCAATGATTGTAAGACAAGTATGCATAAGGTAGAACTTAGTGTATAAATATGTGTAAGGTTTTGCAATAAAGTTGAAGCTTGCTTTATCACTCATATTGAGTCGACTGCATGTCTTCCCTCGCTCGTCGCACTTTCCTAGCCTTGCAAACAGGCACTCTGCTTTTTCTCACTCTCGCGCTCCGAACTGCGAGATTGAAACGTTGCACTCCCTCTCCTCCAAGGAAAGGGCTAGGAAGGAATTGTCTTCCTGGTCCTCACTAGCCCTTGCAGTCATTGCAGATGAGCAGCAAGACTCGGACTCTGCTCTTTCCTAGCCTTGCAAACAGGCACTCTGCTTTTTCTCCCTCTCGCGCTCCGAACTGTGAGATTGAAACGTTGCACTCCCTCTCCTCCAAGGAAGGGGCTAGGAAGGAATTGTCTTGCTGCTCCTCACTAGCCCTTGCAGTCATTACAGATAAACAACAAGACTGGGGCTCTGCTCTTTCCTAGCCTTGCAAACAGGCTCCAATCTTTTTCTCACTCTAGCGGTCCGAACTGCGAGATTGAAACGTTGCACTCTCTCTCCTCCAAGGAAGGGGCTAGGAAGGAATTGTCTTGCTGCTCCTCACTAGCCCTTGCATTCATTGCAGATAAACAGCAAGCCTGGGGCTCTGCTCTTTCCTAGCCTTGCAAACAGGCACTCTGCTTTTTCTCACTCTCGCGCTCCGAACGGCGAGATTGAAACGTTGCACTCCTTCTCCTCCAAGGAAGGGGCTAGGAAGGAATTGTCTTGATGCTCCTCACTAGCCCTTGCAGTCATTGCAGATAAACAGCAAGACTGGGGCTCTGCTCTGTCCTAGCCTTGCAAACAGGCACTCTGCTTTTTCTCACTCTCGCGCTCCGAACTGCGAGATTGAAACGTTGCACTCCCTCCACTCCAAGGAAGGGGCTATGAAGGAATTGTCTTGCTGGTCCTCACTATCCCTTGCAGTCATTGCAGAAAAACAGCAAGACTGGGGCTCTGCTCGTTCCTAGCCTTGCAAACAGGCACTCTGCTTTTTCTCACTCTCGCGCTCCGAACTTCGAGATTGAAACGTTGCACTCTCTCTCCTCCAAGGAAGGGGATAGGAAGGAATTGTCTTGCTGGTCCTCAGTATCCCTTGCAGTCATTGCAGATGAGCAGCAAGACTGGGGCTCTGCTCTTTCCTAGCCTTGCAAACAGGCACTCTGCTTTTCCCCCCTCGCGCTCCGAACTGCGAGATTGAAACGTTGCACTCTCTCCCCTCCAAGGAAGGGGCTAGGAAGGAATTGTCTTGCTGGTCCTCACTAGCCCTTGCAGTCATTACAGATAAAAGGCAAGACTGGGGCTCTGCTCTTTCCTAGCCTTGCAAACAGGCACTCTGCTTTTTCTCACTCTCGCGCTCCGAACTGCGAGATTGAAACGTTGCACTCCCTCTCCTCCAAGGAAGGGGCTAGGAAGGAATTGTCTTGATGGTCCTCACTAGCCCTTGCAGTCATTGCAGATAAACAGCAAGACTGGGGCTCTGCTCTGTCCTAGCCTTGCAAACAGGCACTCTGCTTTTTCTCCCTCTCGCGCTCCGAACTGCGAGATTGAAACGTTGCACTCCCTCTCCTCCAAGGAAGGGGCTAGGAAGGAACTGTCTTGATGGTGCTCAGTATCCGTTGCAGTCACTGCAGATAAACAGCAAGGCTGGGGCTCTGCTCTTTCCTAGCCTTGCAAACAGGCACTCTGATTTTTCTCCCTCTCGCGCTCTGTACTGCGAGATTGAAACGTTGCGCTCCCTCTCCTCCAAGGAAGGGGCTAGGAAGGAACTGTCTTGCTGCTCCTCTCTAGCCCTTGCAGTCATTGCAGATAAACAGCAAGACTGGGGCTCTGCTCTTTCCTAGCCTTGCAAACAGGCTCTAATCTTTTTCTCCCTCTCGCGCTCCGAACTGCGAGATTGAGACTTTGCGCTCTCTCTCCTCCAAGGAAGGGGCTAGGAAGAAATTGTCTTGATGGTGCTCAGTATCCGTTGCAGTCATTGCAGATAAACAGCAAGGCTGGGGCTCTGCTCTTTCCTAGCCTTGCAAACAGGCACTCTGCTTTTTCTCTCTCTCGCGCTCCAATCTGCGAGATTGAAACGTTGCACTCCCTCTCATCCAAGGAAGGGGCTAGGAAGGAATTGTCTTGCTGCTCCTGACTAGCCCTTGCAGTCATTGCAGATAAACAGCAAAACTGGGGCTCTGCTCTTTCCTAGCCTTGCAAACAGGCACTCTGCTTTTTCTCCCTCTCGCGCTCCGAACTGCGAGATTGAAATGTTGCACTCCCTCTCATCCAAGGAAGGGGCTAGGAAGGAATTGTCTTGCTGGTGCTCACTATCGCTTGCAGTCATTGCAGATAAACAGCAAGCCTGGGGCTCTGCTCTTTCCTAGCCTTGCAAACAGGCACTCTGCTTTTTCTCCCTCTCGCGCTCCGAACTGCGAGATTGAAATGTTGCACTCCCTCTCCCCCAAGGAAGGGGCTAGGAAGGAATTGTCTTGATGGTCCTCACTATCGCTTGCAGTCATTGCAGATAAACAGCAAAACTGGGGCTCTGCTCTTTCCTAGCCTTGCAAACAGGCACTCTGCTTTTTCTCCCTCTCGCGCTCCGAAGTGCGAGATTGAAAAGTTGCGCTCCCGCTCCTCCAAGGAAGGGGCTAGGAAGGAATTGTCTTGCTGGTACTCACTAGCCCTTGCAGTCATTGCCGATAAACAGCAAGACTGGGGCTCTGCTCTTTCCTAGCCTTGCAAACAGGCACTCTGCTTTTTCTCCCTCTCGCGCTCCGAACTGCGACATTGAAACGTTGCACTCCCTCTCCTCCAAGGAAGGGGATAGGAAGGAATTGTCTTGCTGGTCCTCACTATCCCTTGCAGTCATTGCAGATAAACAGCAAGACTGGAACTCTGCTCTTTCCTAGCCTTGCAAACAGGCACTCTGCTTTTTCCCCCTCTCGCGCTCCGAACTGTGAGATTGAGACGTTGCACTCTCCTCCAAGGAAGGGGCTAGGAAGGAATTGTCTTGCTGCTCCTCACTAGCCCTTGCAGTCATTGCAGATAAACAGCAAGCCTGGGGCTCTGCTCTGTCCTAGCCTTGCAAACAGGCACTCTGCTTTTTCTCCCTCTCGCGATCCGAACTGCGAGATTGAAACGTTGCACTCCCTCTCCTCCAAGGAAGGGGCTAGGAAGGAATTGTCTTGATGGCGCTCAGTATCCGTTGCAGTCACTGCAGATAAACAGCAAGGCTGGGGCTCTGCTCTTTCCTAGCCTTGCAAACAGGCACTCTGATTTTTCTCCCTCTCGCGCTCTGAACTGCGAGATTGAAACGTTGCGCTCCCTCTCCTCCAAGGAAGGGGCTAGGAAGGAACTGTCTTGCTGCTCCTCACTAGCCCTTGCAGTCATTGCAGATAAACAGCAAGGCTGGGGCTCTGCTCTTTCCTAGCCTTGCAAACAGGCACTCTGCTTTTTCCCCCCTCGCGGTCCGAACTGCGAGATTGAAACGTTGCACTCTCTCCCCTCCAAGGAAGGGGCTAGGAAGGAATTGTCTTGCTGGTCCTCACTAGCCCTTGCAGTCATTACAGATAAAAGGCAAGACTGGGGCTCTGCTCTTTCCTAGCCTTGCAAACAGGCACTCTGCTTTTTCTCACTCTCGCGCTCCGAACTGCGAGATTGAAACGTTGCACTCCCTCTCCTCCAAGGAAGGGGCTAGGAAGGAATTGTCTTGATGGTCCTCACTAGCCCTTGCAGTCATTGCAGATAAACAGCAAGCCTGGGGCTCTGCTCTGT
Source organism: Phaethon aethereus (assembly GCF_964289735.1). Lineage (NCBI taxonomy): Eukaryota > Metazoa > Chordata > Aves > Phaethontiformes > Phaethontidae > Phaethon > Phaethon aethereus. Next base: position 17,140,233 of record NC_138581.1, read on the forward strand.
CCTAGCCTTGCAAACAGGCACTCTGCTTTTTCTCCCTCTCGCGCTCCGAACTGCGAGATTGAAACGTTGCACTCCCTCTCCTCCAAGGAAGGGGCTAGGAAGGAATTGTCTTGATGTGCTCAGTATCCGTTGCAGTCACTGCAGATAAACAGCAAGACTGGGGCTCTGCTCTTTCCTAGCCTTGCAAACAGGCACTCTGATTTTTCTCCCTCTCGCGCTCTGAACTGCGAGATTGAAACGTTGCGCTCCCTCTCCTCCAAGGAAGGGGCTAGGAAGGAACTGTCTTGCTGCTCCTCACTAGCCCTTGCAGTCATTGCAGATAAACAGCAAGACTGGGGCTCTGCTCTTTCCTAGCCTTGCAAACAGGCACTCTGCTTTTTCTCCCTCTCGCGCTCCGAACTGCGAGATTGAGACTTTGCGCTCTCTCTCCTCCAAGGAAGGGGCTAGGAAGGAATTGTCTTGCTGGTCCTCACTAGCCCTTGCAGTCATTGCAGATAAACAGCAAAACTGGGGCTCTGCTCTTTCCTAGCCTTGCAAACAGGCACTCTGCTTTTTCTCACTCTCGCGCTCCGAACTGCGAGATTGAAACGTTCCACTCCCTCTCCTCCAAGGAAGGGGCTAGGAAGGAATTGTCTTGCTGGTCCTCACTAGCCCTTGCAGTCATTGCAGATAAACAGCAAGACTGGGGCTCTGCTCTTTCCTAGCCTTGCAAAAAGGCAGTCTGCTTTTTCTCACTCTCGCGCTCCAAAGTGCGAGATTGAAACGTTGCACTCCCTCTCCTCCAAGGAAGGGTATAGGAAGGAATTGTCTTGCTGGTCCTCACTAGCCCTTGCAGTCATTGCAGATAAACAGCAAGACTGGGGCTCTGCTCTTTCCTAGCCTTGCAAACAGGCACTCTGCTTTTTCTCCCTCTCGCGCTCCGAACTGCGAGATTGAAACGTTCCACTCCCTCTCCTCCAAGGAAGGGGCTAGGAAGGAATTGTCTTGCTGGTCCTCACTAGCCCTTGCAGTCATTGCAGATAAACAGCAAGACTGGGGCTCTGCTCTTTCCTAGCCTTGCAAAAAGGCAGTCTGCTTTTTCTCACTCTCGCGCTCCAAAGTGCGAGATTGAAACGTTGCACTCCCTCTCCTCCAAGGAAGGGTATAGGAAGGAATTGTCTTGCTGGTCCTCACTAGCCCTTGCAGTCATTGCAGATAAACAGCAAGACTGGGGCTCTGCTCTTTCCTAGCCTTGCAAACAGGCACTCTGCTTTTTCTCCCTCTCGCGCTCCGATCTGCGAGATTGAAACGTTGCACTCCCTCTCCTCCAAGGAAGGGTATAGGAAGGAATTGTCTTGCTGGTCCTCACTAGCCCTTGCAGTCATTGCAGATAAACAGCAAGACTGGGGCTCTGCTCTTTCCTAGCCTTGCAAACAGGCAGTCTGCTTTTTCTCACTCTCGCGCTCCAAAGTGCGAGATTGAAACGTTGCACTCCCTCTCCTCCAAGGAAGGGTATAGGAAGGAATTGTCTTGCTGGTCCTCACTAGCCCTTGCAGTCATTGCAGATAAACAGCAAGACTGGGGCTCTGCTCTTTCCTAGCCTTGCAAACAGGCACTCTGCTTTTTCTCACTCTCGCGCTCCGAACTGCGAAATTGAAACGTTGCACTCCCTCTCCTCCAAGGAAGGGGCTAGGAAGGAATTGTCTTGCTGCTCCTCACTAGCCCTTGCAGTCATTGCAGATAAACAGCAAGACTGGAACTCTGCTCTTTCCTAGCCTTGCAAACAAGTACTCTGCTTTTTCTCCCTCTTGCGGTCCGAACTGCAAGATTGAAACGTTGCACTCCCTCTCCTCCAAGGAAGGGGCTAGGAAGGAATTGTCTTGCTGCTCCTCACTAGCCCTTGCAGTCATTGCAGATAAACAGCAAGACTGGGGCTCTGCTCTTTCCTAGCCTTGCAAACAGGCTCTAATCTTTTTCTCCCTCTCACGCTCCGAACTGCGAGATTGAAACGTTGCACTCCCTCTCCTCCAAGGAAGGGGCTAGGAAGGAATTGTCTTGATGCTCCTCACTAGCCCTTGCAGTCATTGCAGATAAACAGCAAGGCTGGGGCTCTGCTCTTTCCTAGCCTTGCAAACAGGCACTCTGCTTTTTCTCCCTCTCGCGCTCCGAACTGCGAGATTGAAACGTTGCGCTCTCTCTCCTCCAAGGAAGGGGCTCGGAAGGAATTGTCTTGATGCTCCTCACTATCGCTTGCAGTCATTGCAGATAAACAGCAAGACTGGGGCTCTGCTCTTTCCTAGCCTTGCAAACAGGCACTCTGCTTTTTCTCCCTCTCGCGGTCCGAACTGCGAGATTGAGACGTTGCACTCCCTCTCCTCCAAGGAAGGGGCTAGGAAGGAATTGTCTTGCTGGTCCTCACTATCGCTTGCAGTCATTGCAGGTAAAGGTAGGGAATATCCTTTTGGTCAGTCTGGATCAGCTGTCCTGACTGTGCCCCCTCCCAGCTTCTTGTGCAGCTCCTCACTGGCAGAGCATGCGAAGATGAAAAGTCCTTGACTTAGTATAAGCACTACAACTACTTAGCAACAACTAAAAACATCAGTGTGTTATCCACATTATTCTCATATGAAATCCAAAACACAGCACTATACCAGCCATCAGGAAGAAAATTAACTCTATCCCAGCCTAAACCGGGACATCAAGCCAGCATGTGGGTGACCCAACTCCATGACTGTGACTCCTAGGCACCAGAGTAAGGCAAATAATAATGGGAATTAAAAATGTGGCAGAGATGTGGCTATTCTCTACAGTCTGAACACTGCAAATTCAAGAAATTCAGTCCTATTCTTTGGATGTCCTGAAGTAATGTGCCAGGGTTCTGCACTTTCTGAAAGACTGGCCCACTACTACATGTTGAAAGACTCACTGCTGCAAAGTATTACAAGACCTTTGCATTTGCTAGTTACCCTAAAATTGCTTTAAAAAAAAGATAAGTTAAAATAATTAATTTCTCTGACAGAATCCAAAGTGCCAAAGGTTATAGAAGGAAGTGAGCAGCAATGAAAATAAAATAAAGTCCATCTACCTACTGGATTACATCTAAAAGTGTCTTTTTCATGATATTGTCCAGCTGATAACTGGATATGATGCTTCACACCTTTGTGACTGAGTTTGTGGTTCTTCGGTGAGTCCTAATGCATCTATTTTCCTGTTACAGGTGTTGTGGCTTTGGGAGATCATGCTTTTTTGGTAATGATCTGGATTTATTCTGTGTGTGCCTGTAACAATGCCTTAGCCCTTAACCAGGGAAAAGTTTCAGACTTCCAGACTATTTTCTGCCGCTTCCAGGGAAATGTTATGATTCAAAGAAATCCAAACTTAAGAAATTTAGACTCAATAACATGAAAGTGTTATTCAGCGGACATCTTTATTGCAGCGCTGGACGCATGGGGGATATCTCCTCCTAACATGCGTGCGCTGAAACAAAAGTTCATCCTTTATATACCTTCAAGACATGAATATTCACACATTTTCCAAGAAATCTCCGCCTCCTTGCTTATCTACTACATTTACATAATGCTGGTGTTGCAAAACTACACTACGCATGCACGGGGGTCTCGGGTGGTCGTCGGTGGTCGTTTGGGGAGTTAGTCCCCTACTCCTTTTTCCCTTTTATGGTCACAGGTCTCTCGAGGATAATTCTTCTCCTTGAATGTTCACCCCTTCTGTTGTCCAGCCAAGCAGTTCCTTCTTATCATCCTTGTCTGAGCACTCCTGCCAGTCTGTCTCTATGCTCAAGGTTAAGATATCTTCTCTGTTCTCTTTAATCTCTCAGTCCTTGCTCTTAACTCTTCTCCTATTGGTTCTCTCCACCTGTCTTCTCCGTTTCTACTTGTGTTTTAATTTTCATGAGGCCTGCTTTCCTCGTGATTAACCGTTTACACATAGTTACAATGTTAGCATTGAGGCAAATACAGCCTAAGGACTATGAGAGTAGGCCGTTAAACATAATCACACAGTTATTAGGCTAAAGAATTCTATACTGAAGTTAAACTAATCATGTAATCAATAACCTTCCATATGTTAAGAAATTTGCAAAACTTACAGTTGATTAGCGATGCATGCTAAAACTTCATAATTGTTTTAGATCCTTGTTTCAATATAATCGACTGATTTGATTAACTGAGATTAATGAATACAACATATCATGTGCTCTCATATAACAGTAACTGGTGATGAGTTTGGGATTGAACTGAATTTCTCCCACCTACTTACCACATATTTTTGAAGGATGTTTAACTTGTCTTCAAGTCTGCCATCCCTGGCTATAATGAACTGATTTTTTCAAATGCACGGAAGCTCTATTACGTCTTTGCCATGCTAAGAATACTGCTTCCTTTCTCTTTCATCACAAGCAAAAGTATAGGAGCAGTGATGGAAATGCAACAAGGACAAAAAAGAATAGCTTGAGGATGTTGCTAAGAAAAAGTGCAGAGGAATTAAAAGTAATTTGAAAGAAAGTTTGACCCCAATATAGGTAAGCAGTTTGAAGAAAGAGGTGGCAGAATGAACACGAAAGGTAAAAGAAAATGAGAACAAATACGTTGTTTTGGAAAAGCAACCTAAGACAGACACATGAAAAAGGAATATGAGAAAACACAATGAAGTTGGAGAAGAAAACGATTCAGTATTTAAAAATGTGTGGAGTAATAAGGCACGGACTCTGGCGGGGATTCAAGCCAAAGACCTTTATTGTTAGCAAAGCTTGCTTTTTATACAAATACAGCCCGTTCACGCGCCTAGAAGTGCTACCCGGTTGGCTATTGCTTTAAGTCCACGCGACTCTCACAGAGGCAGGATTGGTCACCTCTGTATGTCCACGCGCTCCTTTGCTTCCTCTTAGTTGTTTACCACAGCTCCTTCTCCTCAAGGTCGAGCCCTTGCAGGGTGATCCCAACAAAACTGAGAATAAAACAAGGAGATGGAAGGAAATGAGGATAAAGAAATTAAAAGAAAATCACAACAGCAGCAGCACTGAGTTTACTTGATTCAAATTTATTTTTTCAGAACAGTATGGTTTTTTTATATGTTCTTGGGAGTGAGGGCAAAGGAGGAACTGAGATATTTTTGAACACATGAAAACTCACACAGGCTCCCAACAAGCCTGGGATTCCCATCTGATGTTGCATTTAGGATTATAGGAATCTGCCTTCAGAGATCCTGAAGATAACCGGCAGACTGCACCACCCTTCTTACGGTGCACTGTCTGATGGCTGAGAAGTGTCAGTTGTTCTCCGTATGAAACTAAAATATAACAATCGGCCTCTAGTTTAACAGGTCATTCCATAACACAAAATATTTAGCAAGAGAAGGTGAAAATGACATTGGAAACTGAGTTCCAAAGTTGTCAATTTTGTAGTTTATGAGGAGAAATAGTGGGGGTGGTTTACTATAAGCAGTTTTCCCCTCCCCAATATAGTTTCATCAAGGTGTTTTATTACATTGTCACTCATGCTTTTGTACTGCTTTCTAATATTGTACTGACTTGTTTGAATCACTTTGAAAATTAAGGCTGCCTCCTTCTGAGACAAATCCAGGTCTCATTAAAATTCATAAATAGACAGCCAAAAGCTTTGAGCGCTTTTCCATTGACACTGAGAAATGGAAGTGTCCTTATTTATCCTGATGATAGCATATTATTTTGAAGGGTATCCACATCCATAGTCAACTGGGTTTTGATTAATATTTAGGGCTCACTATGAAGGAAATTTATTTTCATTAAGGAGTTCTGTGACACAAACTAGCTGATGGTATCTCAAATCAGGATCGTATCAGTGTTTAATTGCATTCTTTCAACATGAAAAAAAACATTGGCATTAAATGCAAATATATGCTGACAAGCAGCAGCAGTCTGATTTTCTTGGGTAGCATATGTATACCAGGGTCTCCATTGTATATTGTCACTACTGATTGCATGAACATTCCCTCATGTCATGAAAATGTTTAGAGGTAGTGGGGGAAGAAGGGAGATAATTTCTTGTCTCTGCTATTGTGTCCAACTCAGCTCATGTTACACAACAATACCAAGGCTGAAGTCCAAGTTGTGAAGTATATTTGGGCACTGCATTGTTTATATTTGTCATTCTGCCAAATATGCACCAAAATAATGATAATTCTCCAAATTCATGCCTGAATTCAATTAGAAAAATAAAATTCACATGCTTTAGTCAAAAAGGAAAATTGCAAAAATTTGACACGTGTAATCTCAGAAATAAAAGTATTTAGTCGTATTAACTGATAGCCACACCAGTAACTGAGCAGTGGGCCATTCAAGGCTTCAATATAGAAAGCACTTAAACTTAAACAGATAAAATCAACTGGCTAGCATGTTTACTTAGGAATGTGTCTAAACTTCTGTAGGATATACTCTTCATAAAAAAAATTTCAGGATCAGGCTCCATTATGCAAAGTTTGCATTGCAAATACACTATATAAAACATTAGTATCTGACCTTATAGTGGGTGTCTGCTATAGGCCACCTGTCCAGGAAGAACAAGTGGTTCAGGACCTCTACAGACACATAGGAGCAGCCTCATGTTCGCAGGCCCTGGTCCTCACGAGGAACTTCAACCACCCTGATATCTGCTGGAGGGACAACATAGCATGGCATAAACAATCCAGGACATTCATGGAGTGCATCAATGACAACTTCCTCCTCTAAGTGATAGAGGAGAGGTGCTCTGCTGGACCTCCTACTGACCAACAAGGAGGGGCTGGTTGGGGATGTGAAGGTCAAAGGCAGCCTTGGCTACAGTGACCATGAGGTGGCGGAGTTCGGGATCCTGAGGGGAGAAAGGAGGGCAAAAAGCAAGCTCACAACCCTGGACTTGAGGAGAGCTGACTGACCTCGGAAGCATCCTGTGGGATAAGGCCCTGGAGGGAAGAGGGGCCCAAGAAAGCTGGTTAATATTTGAGGATCACTTCTTCCAAGCTCAGGAGCATGTCCTGTTGAGCAGGGGGAGAGACAGAGCAGCTTGGTGGGCACCTGATGGTTAGCCAAGGTCAACCCACCACAAACAGGTTGCTCAAAGAGCTTTTTGAGTCTCCCTCCTTGTGAATATTCAAAAGCCATTTGGACATGGTCCTGGGCAACTGACTCTAGGTGGCTGTGCTTGAGCAGGGCGTGTGTGGACAAGATGACCTCCAGAAGTCCCTTCCAACCTCAACCATTCTGGGATTAGTTGGCCTTTATTTTTAGTGTCTTAGTAGATCACAAATGTGACGTATAATGTAGATATTAATATACCCATCTAATTAAGCTTAAGGTTGTTGTAGAACAAGTGCTTTTGAACTAAATCTTTCTTGGTTTTAGGCTGAATTCATTTATCCAGAGGGTTTGGGTTGTATGTCCAATTTGTTGGACAAGTTGTTGTGGGAATCTACTATCGACCAGACAGCCAGTATGATGACACTGATGAATTATTCTACAAAGAATTAAGGAATATCTCTAGATCGGTTGCCCTTGTCCTTACGGGTGATTTTAACTTCCCAGACATTAACTAGGAATATCATACAGTGGACACAAACAGGTCCATGAAATTCCTGAAGCATGTTGAAGATACCTTCTTGGTGCAGGTACTAAGGGAGCTGACTAGGAAAGGTGCTCTCCTAGACTTGTTGTTTGTAGACAGAGGGACTCACGGGTGAAGTGGTGATTGGTGGCTGTCTTGGTCACAGTGACCATAAAGTAGTTGACTTTCAAATTGTTGGCGATAGGAGAAAAACTGACAACAAAAATTCAACCCTGGATATGAGGAGAGCAGACTTTGAGCTGCTGGAGCTAGTTTGTAAGGCTCCCTGGGAATCTGCTTTTGAAGGTATTGGGATCCACGAATGCTGGTCACTTTTTAAGAGCCATCTCTTAAGAGCACAGGAGCAGGTAATTCCAAAGTGTTGAAAGTCAAGCAAGTGGGGCAGAAGGCCGGCTTGGCTGAACAGGGATCTTCTTCTAGAAAATAGGTGGAAAAGGAAAGTGTACAGACATTGGAAGCAAGGACAGGTGACATGGGAGGACTACAGAGATGCTGTCCGCTTTGTAGGGAGAGAATTTGTGCAGCCAAAGCTTGATTAGAGTTCAAGCTGGCCAGCACTGTGAAGGACAACAAAAAGGGCTTTTTTTAATATCTTAACAGCAAACGGAGGATCAGAGATAACATTGGGCTGTTGCTTGACGAGGTTGTCACCTCACAAGTAGGGACAGAGACAAAGCAGGGACGTATAATGCCTTCTTTGCCTCTGTCTTCAACACTGATGATGGGCTCTGGGACCCCTGGAGCCCTGTGTTGGAAGACTGTGACTGGGAGGGATGATAAACTCCCAGCTGACTCTGAACTGGTTTGAGACTTGCTGCTCCAGCTGGATGCACATAAGTCTATGGGGCCTGATGGGATTCATCCCAGGGTACTGAAAGCGTTGGCCAATGTCATTGCGGGACCTCTCTCTTGGGAGTCTGGAGAGGTCCCAGTTGACTGGAAGCTGGCAAATGTTGTCCCAGTTTTTGAGAAGGGTAAGAAGGAAGACCCTGGTAATTACAGGCCTGTCAGTCTCACTTCAGAGCCCAGTAAAATTATGGAGAACGCTATTCTGGGAGTTGTTGAAAAACACTTGAGAGACAACGCAGTCATTGGTCATAGCCAGCACAGGTTCATGAGGGGAAAGTCCTGCTTAACCAACTTCATTTCCCTGCAGTAGGGACAGGGAGCCAGACAGAGAGCGAATGGCAGAGAAGGAAAAAAAACCACCACTGTGACAGGCTACAGGGCAGAGAGGGAGCGATTCAAGACACGGGACAGAGAACGGCAAAATAGCGATGGGCCGCTGGGCAGAGAGGGAGGAATTTAAAAGTGTAAGTAAAGACAGAGACAGAGAGATGGACAGAGAGACAGAGAGAAAGAGAAAACAGCGACGGGCTTCAAGACAGATAGAGAGGAATTGAAAGATCCCGGCAGGGAGCCGGACAGGGCAAGACGGCGAAAGAAATGAAACTGCAGCGTGGCTCAGGGCTGACAAGGACGAAATTGCAAAACAGGGACAGGGAGCAGGATAGAGGGAGACAGAGGAAGAGAGACACTTGTGCTGTGCTACAGGGCCAAGAAGGAAGACTTTGAACACCAGGGACACGGGGCCGGGCAGAGAGCGCCAGAGACAGCAAAAATACCGACGGGCTACAGGACAGAGCGGGAGGAAGGCAAACATGGTGGCTGGGAGCCAGACAGAGAGAGACTGCGAAAGAAAAGAGCAGCAACACGCTACACGGCAGAGAGGGAGGAATGGAAAAGCAGGGACAGGGAGCCAGACTGGGAGAGGCAGAGGAAGGAAAAATAGCCGCGGGCTACAAGCTAGGGAGAGAGAGGACCTAAAAGACAGGGAAGGGGAGCTGGTCAGAGTGAGATGGAGAAAGGAGGTATGGGGGGACACGGACGGATACCACATCAGCGTGGGAAAGAGAGGGGGCCAGGGGAGGGGCAGCGAGGGCCCGGGATGCAGAATAGGGGCAACAGGGCCCCGAGGGCCTGGGACTCACCGCAGCTTTCACTCCCTGCACTGCTGGGAGAGTTTGCCAGTTCAGACGCTTCTTCCTCCTCTCCTCCCTTCGCCTTCTGTAACTCCTGTCGCTTGGCTGTCCTCCACCCAAGAGAATACCGGGGTGTCTTACAGCTCGTACAAGACGAGGCTCCCTACGCACGTAGCCTCGCTCGTGCGCCACACGGCCGCTTCCGGTGATGCGTGCAGACCCTGCACATTCGACTGCCCGTGTACGTCAGGTGCGGCGCACCTGGGAGCGACAGCGTCCATCGCTCACGTGGCCCTGTCCTTTCCTGGGCCTGTCGTTAGAAGCACACCTGGGAAAGAAGATCCTGGCCGTCTGCGACGGATTAGGACCGGAAGGCACGAGGGGAGCCCTCGGCGCACTCGAACGGCGGGCGCGAGGCAGCGGCCCCTCCCCGCAGCCAGGCGGTTGCAGGGACTCGCCGCAAGGCCGGGCGCTCCTGCACGCGATCTGTTTCGCGAGCCCCGAGGCAGCCACGATTAACGAGCCCGATGACGCCCGCGCTGGGCCGGGGGTGGGCAGAGGCAGAAGTAGAAGCAGGGGACAGGGACACCGGGCGCAGCAGCGCTGGCGTGGGCGGGAGAGCAGGGAACGGTGTGGGGAAGGGTCACTCGGGACGCCTGCTCCGGTAGCCCGGCCTAAGTGACGGCCGAGGACGCCTAAGCACCGCGTACGTCTAAAGAAACCCGCCGGCGTAGGGTGGCAGGAAGAACACCGGTACGCGACCACCGGCTGAAGCTGCCGCGCCCAGGCCCAGCTGACCGCTGCCACGGACTCCCGATCCCTCTGCTGCAGCAGGAGTTTGTTGCACAGGCACGCGTTCGTTTTGCGCGCGCACGTGCAAGCGTGACTCAGAACGCAGGCTGACGTCAGGCTACAAAAGCCGCCCGAACGCCCCACTTGCATCACATCTGCTTTGCCTGCAACAAGCGGGTCGTTTCCGAGGCATTTTCCCGGCTGCTCAGGCAGAGCACACGCCATCACGCGCTCGAGGCAGAGCCGGGCAGGCGGAACTTACGCGCCGCCGTTCGAGAGCGCGGCTCTGACCCGACACCGCGGCAGCAACGCTCCCGCCCGCACTGCTCGAGGTGCGCGAGTAACGAAGCTGGGGGCATCGTTTAGTCTCTGTGAGCAGTTAACTGCGAGGTGCAACCTTGAGGGGAGGAACAAGATAATCACAAAAGCAGCACAGCTCCGGAACCTTGAGGGAACTGTCCTAATTAACATCTAATTGGCATAATAGCAACCTGCCCCCGGGCGGGGAAAGCCCCCTCCTCGCTCAGCATGCCCGGGAAGAAAGAAGGACGCTGCGACTTTAAGCGGAGACGAGGCTGGCGAGAACCGAGGGGAACAAGGGCGACGGAGCCAACTGTTGAAAACACCGGTAACCGCTGCGCGGAGCGTAGCCACGCGGTCCGAGTGTGGCCCGAGGGGTGCGAGCTCTGTGCGCTACCACCTCGCACCCAGCTCTGCACGCAGCCGGAAGAAAAGCCAACACCCCGGCTCCGCACGTTCGCCGCCTGCCCGCGCACCGGCGGAAGAACCGTGTGTGGGACAACAGCACCGCCCCGCGGGGACGGGGCCCGCCCCGGAGGCGGGCAGAGACCCGGCGGAGCGAGGCGCGCGCGTGCGCCGTGAGGCGTCTCTGCCTGCGCGCCCCCCCCCCCCGCCCTCCGGGCGGTACCTCGCGGCGCCTGTCCCGCGAGGCTATAGGGACGCGCGGCCGCTCACGCGCGCTCCCGGCGCCGCGTGCTGGGGTCGCGCTCCCGCGGGGGCGGGAGGACTCCCGCCTCGCCGCGGGGCCCGGCCCTTCCTCGCTGCAGGCGGCTGCCTGCGGAACGGCCTTCGCGCCGCTCCTCAGCCGGCTCCCGCCGGCGGGCGGGCCCGGGCGGCGCCCCCGGGGCACCGCAGGGCCAGCGCCGGCCTCAGCCGCACCTGCAGCCCGCTTCGAGCGTCGGGCCCGCAGCTGCAACCCCTCGGGAGCAGGCGGCCGCCACCCCCCCCAACGGCACGGGAGCCCCTGCGGAGGAACGCACCCGGGCGCGCAAAGCGGGCAGCGCAGGTTTGTTCCCTCGGGCGCACCGGGAGCTGCCGCCCAGGCTCGGTGCCCGACGGCGGCCGGGCGGAGGGGGAAGAGGGGAGAGGGAAGCGGGAGGAAGCGCAGAGACGGGGAGCCAGGCCCGGGTGGGCGGGAGCCGGACGTGGGTGTCGAGGCGGAGGAAGAGGGAGAACTGCAGCGTGGGGAGGGGGGAGATGAAGCGATAAAGAAAAGGGGGAGGGAGCGGGGGAGAGAGCTGAGTGGGACCGAGCGGGGCAGCGGGGACAGCGGAGAGGGACAGCGAGAACGAGCGGCGCCCGGCCTTGGAGCGGCGGGTACCGCGACAGGGAGCTGGGTATCGGGAGACAGAGAGAAAACTGCACGAGGGGACCAGAGCAGAAGGAATTAAGAAAAAAAGGGGGTGGGGGGTGTGTGTGTGAAGGGACAGGAAGGCAGATAGAGGCAGTCATGGAAAGAGAAAGGGAAAAGGGACAAACACGGGAAAGAATTAAAAATTAGAGACCATCAGCTGGACAGAGCCATAAGAATAGAAAGGGGACAGGATGCAGAGTCAGGGCATTAAAACCCCGTCAAAGGGAGCGATGCGGAGGGGGATGCGGAAGAGAAAAGAAAAAGCGACGGGCGGCAGGAAACACGGGGAAGAAAAACAAAAAACCGAAACCACGGGACAGGGAACCGGATAAATGGAGACGTAGAAATAAAATTTTAAAAGCGACGTGGTACGTGACAGGGTTACGTCAAGACGTTAAGGCCCCCCTCGCCCCCGCGACCTCCAGCCCCGGTTTGCTGGCCGAGCGCTATGTCGTACGGTCGGGAACATCCCTTTGGGCAGCTGGGGGTCAGCTGTCCCGGCCGCGTCCCCTCCCAACCCCGCGCGCACCCCCGCTCTACTCGCTGGCGGGGCCGCGGGAGCAGCAGAACAGCCCTTGACGCCGCGCAAGCGCCGCTCGGCGAGACCCGGCGCGTGTCCCCGCGTCATCGACGCCGGGTGTCGGCGCAAATCCAACACGTAGCCCTGCGCCAGCTACCGCGAATAAAACTAACTCTACATCTGAGCCCAAACTAGCGCGCGCGGGAATACGGTTTTAAAAAGTTGAGCGCGGTACTAGAAACGCGGGAAAAAATTTAAGACTGGGGACAGGAATCCAGATAAAGAGAGACATAGAAAGAAGATTTAAAAAGCAGCGGGGTACGGGAAAGCACTAAAAACTAGGGACAGCAAACCTCACAAATGTTGTCGAGAAAGAAAAATGGAATAAGCAATGGCATTAAGAAAAGACAAGAAACAATTAAAAAACCCCAAGGAGATGGTAAATAACAGAGCCACAAACGAAAATACAGTTCTAAAAGCGACAGGGTACACAACGGACAGGAATAAATTAAAAAATATGGATAGGGAGCTTGATAAAAGTAGACCTAGAACAGAAACTGAAAGAGCGACAGGGCTCGGGACAGACAGGAATAAAAATAAAAATGAAAGACGGTGAATTGGTTAAAGCGGACATGGAGAGAGCATGTAAAAAGCAGCTGGGTAAAGGAGAAGCTGGGGGGGGGAAGGGGACAGAAAACTGGATAAAAGTTGATGTAAAAAGGAAATTTTGAAAGCCAAGGCATTAAGGAAAGGCAAGGGAAAAAAAAAGTAAAATAAGCGTAGGGTGATGGAGAGTGACATAGGAAGAAAATTATAAAAGCGGAAGCATTGAGGAAAAACAAGAAAAAGTTAAAAATGACAACAGACAGAAAAATACAGAGAGACATAGGAAGAAAATTTCAAAAGCGACGGGGTACAGCACGGATGAGAAACAAATAAAAAATATAGACAGCGAATTGGTTAAAGTAGACACGGAAAGAAAATTTTAGAAGCGATGGGGTACAGCGTAGATGGGAAAACAAAAAACAGGGACAGTGAGGTGGATAAACTTTGATGTAGAAAGAAAATTAATTTAAAACGCGACGGCCTTTAGCAAAGATGAGAATAAATTAAAAATAAGACTGTGGAAAAACAGACACATAAAAATGTAAAAAGCAACGGGGTACACGACACGGGAAAGAGTTAAAAGACACGGATAGGGAGCTCGACAAAAGCAGACATGGGAACTTGAAGCAGCGCCAGGGTACAGGACAGACGGGGGAGAATTACAAAACGCAGGCAGCGAACCGCAGAAAAGTAGCCATCGAAACACAAGTTAAAATGGAGGGAGTATGATACAGACAGGAAAAAAAAATAAAACGGCGGACAGGAAGCTAAATAAATGGAGACATAGAAAGAAAGTTATTAATATGACTGGGTGCGGGACAGAGGCGGAGATAAAAAACAGGGGCAAGGAATCGGGTAGAGGGACGGAAGGACGTTTTAAGAAGCGACAGGCTACGAGAAAAGCAGGAAAGAATTAAAAAAATAGGAACAGGAATGAGGATAGAAGGAAATACTGAAACAAAATTTAAAAAGTGACAGGGTATACGGAAAAAAGGGAGGAGTTAAAAGTACGGGAAAGGGAAGCTGGATAAAGGGAATCGTTGAAGGAGAAATTAGGTAGCGGTGGGGTGCGAGAAATACGGGGGGGGGAGGGGAACCAAACAAAAAACACCAAACAAAAAAACGGAGAAAGGGAGCCGGGTAGAGGGAGAGAGGCGGGGCGGAGCGGTCGCCCGGTGTGACCGGGCTGCGGCTGCAGCGAGGAAGAACGTGAGCGGGGTACGCCCCATGGACCAGCAGGTGCCGGGGAAAGCCCCGAGGCGGGGCGGCGGGGTCCGCGTCGGAGGCACGGAGCAGGGGCGTGTGGGAGCCGGCGGCGGGGGCTGCCCGGAGCCGCGCGGCGGAGCGCGGGTTTAGCGCTCGCGTCTCGGCGGGTCTTGCGGGGGAAAAGGGGGAGCCGGTGTCTGCGCAGGGTCAGCCAGCAGGGCAGGCTGCGCCTGGCGGCACGGCGGGAGCCGTAGCCCTGAGGCACGGGGCTTAGGGCCGGCGACGGTCGTTCCCCCGCGCATGCCGGGAAGCGTAGTCTTGTGGCAGGGGGCTGGCGGGCGGCCATGCTGTGCTTGCCAGTGCATGCCGGGAGATGTAGGTTTTGCGACCTGGCCTCCCAGGCATGCGTGGTGGCGCGCCTCCTCCCCGCGCTCGGTGCTGCCTCCCTGTGCGCGAACTTAGGTACTGCAGCTCGGCAGTCATTACAGATAAAAGGAAAGACTGGGGCTCTGCTCTTTCCTAGCCTTGCAAACAGCCAATGCAGTTCCTAAAACTCTCGAAAATAAGGCCATGTGCCGGGTCCTGCAATTCCGTCACAACAACTCCATGCAATGCTACAGGCTTGGGGAGGAGTGGCTGGAGAGCTGCCCAGACGGAATATTATGATGATGATGATGATGATGATGATGATGATTTCCTCTGCCTTTGCTGTCCTATTAAACCGTTTTTAACCCAACCCATGAGTATTTTTTTCCAGCTCTCTCCCCCATCCCACCTGGGATGGGCGGGAGGCAAGTAAGCGGCTGCGTGGTGCTTAGTTGCCAGCTGAGGCTAAACCACAATAGCCCCACAGCTCTTTTCAGGGTCTATAGCAAGCTTTGTAGCGCTCTCCTTCCTCCAGAAGCCCTCAGGCTTTCATTGTGCCCCAGAGCACTCTTACCTTCCTGTCTGCCATCTACAATGCCTTTGTTTGGTCCCTGCTCTCCTGAGGGTATCTGTACTCTGTTCCTATCCCCTCCTGAACACCTCATTGTGTCACCAATCTTTTGTTTGTCTCCCTCTTCCCCAACATCCCCCACCCCCAGAGTCCTCTCATCTCTGTCATGATACCTCCTGAGACTGTTCTGGTGTGCCATGGCACCCTTCAAGCTCTGCAGCCCTCTTTGTCTCTCTCTTATTCAGCCAGATCCATTCCTCGGGCTTTCTCTGTGCCCCAGAGCTCTCTTACCTTTATTCACTGCCATCTAGGACATCTAGTCTATCCAGTCACTCATTCCATGAGGACATCTGTACATTGCTGGGACACCCTTTTGAGTTTTGCATTGTGCCCCAGAGTCGTCTTCTGTCTCTCACTCTTAGCTCTCATCGTCATGCCTTCTGAGGCCATCCTTGTGCCCCCTTTGTTCAGCCCCTGGCCACCCAAGACCATCTGTATTCTGCTCAACTGATCAACTGAAATTGAAGGAGGAACTGCCGCCCTGGGCAGCAGAAGGTGGAGAAGGGACAGGCTCCGTCATGGCCCATTTCCTACCCGGATAGAGCTGCCGGGCTTGGCCGGGGCCCGGGCAGGGCCCTGCTGCCCTCCAGAGAACCCCAGGGCCTCTGACAGGCCTCCCAGGGGCACACGTGGGGCCAAGCAGCCCCTCCAGAGAGCCCCAGGGGCTCTCCCGGGCCTCGCAGGGCACCGTGGAAGGCGCTGTAGGGCCGCTGCGAAGGCCTGGGGAGCAGCACGGCTACCTGGGGCTCCGCGCGGGGCGCAGCAGAGCCCCTCCAGCTGTCTGGGGAACAGCAAGGCTCCACGGGGCTATGTACAGGCCCTCCCGGGGCCCTTGGGGGGGCCTGGGGGGCAGCAGGGCTCCGCGCGGGGCGCAGCAGAGCCCCTCCAGCTGTCTGGGGAACAGCAAGGCTCCACGGGGCTATGTACAGGCCCTCCCGGGGCCCTTGGGGGGGCCTGGGGGGCAGCAGGGCTCCCCAGGGGCGCAAGCGGGACCCAACGCGGCCCCCACAGCTGCCTGGGGGGCGGCAGGGTCCGCAGGGGTGCGTGGGGGGCCTGTCATAATAGGAACCCTCCGGGTGTCTGAGGGGCAGCAGGGCAGCGCGGGGCGGGGAAGAAGAGCTCAAAACAGCACGTCAAGTTCCGCAGCCTTTATCGATGGCTGGGAGGCACAGGCAGGCCGGCTGTGCTAAGGCCTCTGCCTGCGGCCTGCAGAACGCCCGTTTCCATCCTGGGTCGCCATCTGAAGCGATCCTCTCGCTGCCCTTTGGCTGCTTCTTCAGGCTTGATGGCCAGCACACCCACTAGAGCCACGGCCCACCTGTCCCCTTCGCCACGAAATGGGAGCGGTGCAGAGGGCGGGCACCATCCAGGCTGGGATCTCCCTGGAGAGGGCAGAGCAGGCAAAAGCTTTCCTTCACCGTTCCTCTGGGTTTCACAGCCTGGCAGAGCAGCTGGTGCCTTGGGGCCACGACGCAGGGCGTGGTGCGTCCTGCACGGCCCCGGGTTGCTGGCAAGGGGGCAGGTCCAGCTGCTCAGGGGGTGCCCGTGCGCAGAGCACCCCGGGATCAGCTCTGCCCACAGCTCCAGCAGCACAGTCAGCCGCCTCCTGGGGCCGGGGTCCTCCACCTCCATGCCCTCCGGAGCCAGGAGCACAGCGCTTGCAGGTGGGATCCGGAGGGAGGCTTTTTCGCTGCAGCGTCCAGGACCAGCAGGGTTTGAGTTGCCAGGGAAGAGATGCAGGCGCTGCTGTCTCTTGCCTTGTCTTGAAGGGCTGGCACGGAAAGGAGCAGAGCCGAGGTCAGAGCCCGCATCTGCAGGGCATCTGCAGAGCCCCTCTGGCCAGCGCCCCCCCAACCCCCCAGCTCTTCCCATGGCCAGGAGGGAGGCAGGGGTGCCGGGATGAGCGGGAAGGTGCTGCCACCAATGCCCCACATCCCCCTGAAATCTCTCTCTGCTCTGCCCACGCCGCACCTCATGTGTGCAGGGAGCAGTGCCCTGCCCAGCTGGGGCAGGCGTTGGAGATTTCCTCCCAGGGTCTTTCCCCCTCTCCGCCAGCCCCTGCGGACACCCCACTGCCCTCACTCACCCCTGTAGATGACATGGAGCTTCTCCAGGTACCCATCCCTCAGCTGCAGCTCGGCGAGCCCTAGGCACACACAGTCCGTTACAGATCCCACTGGCCTGCCTGCCCCAGCAGCCCGGCTCCCTGCCACCAGCCCCACAGGCCAGGCCACGTGGCCTCCTCCCACTGGGCAAGGCTGAGCCCAGGGCGGTCCCCTGAGCGTGAAGGCCACGGCGGCTGCGAGGGACCCAAGAAGGCTCCCACCAGTCACTGCGACCGGGCAGGGGTGTGAGAGGGCACCAGGGAGCCCGTGAGCTCAAGCATCGGGCAGTCCGGGCTCTGCAGCCGCTCGCTGGATTCAGCAGCCACTGTGGCTGGGGATAAGCTGTCGCGGGGCAGAAACGCACCCCCGGCGGGGTTGTGGCTCACCAATGAACCTGATGGCTGCCTCACGCAAGGGCTCCTGTGGGCTTTGCAGGTACTGCAGGCTCTGCTGCAGGTGCTCCTCCAGTCTGCCACCGTCCTCCAGGAGCTGGAGAGAGCACAGGGGGCCAGCGTTGGCGCAGACCCTCCCCCAGCACCCAGGACTGGCCTCACCTGCCTTCCCCAGGCTCTGCCTTTTCTCCCTCTCGCGCTCTGAACTGCGAGATTGAAACGTTGCACTCCCTCTCCTCCAAGGAAGGGGCTAGGAAGGAATTGTCTTGCTGGTCCTCACTATCGCTTGCAGTCATTGCAGATAAACAGCAAGACTGGGGCTCTGCTCTTTCCTAGCCTTGCAAACAGGCACTCTCCTTTTTCCCCCTCTCGCGCTCCGAACTGCGAGATTGAAACGTTGCACTCTCTCTCCTCCAAGGAAGGGGCTAGGAAGGAATTGTCTTGCTGGTCCTCACTATCGCTTGCAGTCATTGCAGGTAAAGGTAGGGAATATCCTTTTGGTCAGTCTGGATCAGCTGTCCTGACTGTGCCCCCTCCCAGCTTCTTGTGCAGCTCCTCACTGGCAGAGCATGCGAAGATGAAAAGTCCTTGACTTAGTATAAGCACTACAACTACTTAGCAACAACTAAAAACATCAGTGTGTTATCCACATTATTCTCATATGAAATCCAAAACACAGCACTATACCAGCCATCAGGAAGAAAATTAACTCTATCCCAGCCTAAACCGGGACATCAAGCCAGCATGTGGGTGACCCAACTCCATGACTGTGACTCCTAGGCACCAGAGTAAGGCAAATAATAATGGGAATTAAAAATGTGGCAGAGATGTGGCTATTCTCTACAGTCTGAACACTGCAAATTCAAGAAATTCAGTCCTATTCTTTGGATGTCCTGAAGTAATGTGCCAGGGTTCTGCACTTTCTGAAAGACTGGCCCACTACTACATGTTGAAAGACTCACTGCTGCAAAGTATTACAAGACCTTTGCATTTGCTAGTTACCCTAAAATTGCTTTAAAAAAAAGATAAGTTAAAATAATTAATTTCTCTGACAGAATCCAAAGTGCCAAAGGTTATAGAAGGAAGTGAGCAGCAATGAAAATAAAATAAAGTCCATCTACCTACTGGATTACATCTAAAAGTGTCTTTTTCATGATATTGTCCAGCTGATAACTGGATATGATGCTTCACACCTTTGTGACTGAGTTTGTGGTTCTTCGGTGAGTCCTAATGCATCTATTTTCCTGTTACAGGTGTTGTGGCTTTGGGAGATCATGCTTTTTTGGTAACGATCTGGATTTATTCTGTGTGTGCCTGTAACAATGCCTTAGCCCTTAACCAGGGAAAAGTTTCAGACTTCCAGACTATTTTCTGCCGCTTCCAGGGAAATGTTATGATTCAAAGAAATCCAAACTTAAGAAATTTAGACTCAATAACATGAAAGTGTTATTCAGCGGACATCTTTATTGCAGCGCTGGACGCATGGGGG
The DNA here is from genome assembly GCF_964289735.1 of Phaethon aethereus. Classification (NCBI taxonomy): domain Eukaryota; kingdom Metazoa; phylum Chordata; class Aves; order Phaethontiformes; family Phaethontidae; genus Phaethon; species Phaethon aethereus. Next base: position 17,159,547 of record NC_138581.1, read on the forward strand.
ATATCTCCTCCTAACATGCGTGCGCTGAAACAAAAGTTCATCCTTTATATACCTTCAAGACATGAATATTCACACATTTTCCAAGAAATCTCCGCCTCCTTGCTTATCTACTACATTTACATAATGCTGGTGTTGCAAAACTACACTACGCATGCACGGGGGTCTCGGGTGGTCGTCGGTGGTCGTTTGGGGAGTTAGTCCCCTACTCCTTTTTCCCTTTTATGGTCACAGGTCTCTCGAGGATAATTCTTCTCCTTGAATGTTCACCCCTTCTGTTGTCCAGCCAAGCAGTTCCTTCTTATCATCCTTGTCTGAGCACTCCTGCCAGTCTGTCTCTATGCTCAAGGTTAAGATATCTTCTCTGTTCTCTTTAATCTCTCAGTCCTTGCTCTTAACTCTTCTCCTATTGGTTCTCTCCACCTGTCTTCTCCGTTTCTACTTGTGTTTTAATTTTCATGAGGCCTGCTTTCCTCGTGATTAACCGTTTACACATAGTTACAATGTTAGCATTGAGGCAAATACAGCCTAAGGACTATGAGAGTAGGCCGTTAAACATAATCACACAGTTATTAGGCTAAAGAATTCTATACTGAAGTTAAACTAATCATGTAATCAATAACCTTCCATATGTTAAGAAATTTGCAAAACTTACAGTTGATTAGCGATGCATGCTAAAACTTCATAATTGTTTTAGATCCTTGTTTCAATATAATCGACTGATTTGATTAACTGAGATTAATGAATACAACATATCATGTGCTCTCATATAACAGTAACTGGTGATGAGTTTGGGATTGAACTGAATTTCTCCCACCTACTTACCACATATTTTTGAAGGATGTTTAACTTGTCTTCAAGTCTGCCATCCCTGGCTATAATGAACTGATTTTTTCAAATGCACGGAAGCTCTATTACGTCTTTGCCATGCTAAGAATACTGCTTCCTTTCTCTTTCATCACAAGCAAAAGTATAGGAGCAGTGATGGAAATGCAACAAGGACAAAAAAGAATAGCTTGAGGATGTTGCTAAGAAAAAGTGCAGAGGAATTAAAAGTAATTTGAAAGAAAGTTTGACCCCAATATAGGTAAGCAGTTTGAAGAAAGAGGTGGCAGAATGAACACGAAAGGTAAAAGAAAATGAGAACAAATACGTTGTTTTGGAAAAGCAACCTAAGACAGACACATGAAAAAGGAATATGAGAAAACACAATGAAGTTGGAGAAGAAAACGATTCAGTATTTAAAAATGTGTGGAGTAATAAGGCACGGACTCTGGCGGGGATTCAAGCCAAAGACCTTTATTGTTAGCAAAGCTTGCTTTTTATACAAATACAGCCCGTTCACGCGCCTAGAAGTGCTACCCGGTTGGCTATTGCTTTAAGTCCACGCGACTCTCACAGAGGCAGGATTGGTCACCTCTGTATGTCCACGCGCTCCTTTGCTTCCTCTTAGTTGTTTACCACAGCTCCTTCTCCTCAAGGTTGAGCCCTGCAGGTGTCCAGCTGTTTACCAGCTTCTCAATGCCACAGCTCCTTCTCCTCAAGGTCGAGCCCTTGCAGGGTGATCCCAACAAAACTGAGAATAAAACAAGGAGATGGAAGGAAATGAGGATAAAGAAATTAAAAGAAAATCACAACAGCAGCAGCACTGAGTTTACTTGATTCAAATTTATTTTTTCAGAACAGTATGGTTTTTTTATATGTTCTTGGGAGTGAGGGCAAAGGAGGAACTGAGATATTTTTGAACACATGAAAACTCACACAGGCTCCCAACAAGCCTGGGATTCCCATCTGATGTTGCATTTAGGATTATAGGAATCTGCCTTCAGAGATCCTGAAGATAACCGGCAGACTGCACCACCCTTCTTACGGTGCACTGTCTGATGGCTGAGAAGTGTCAGTTGTTCTCCGTATGAAACTAAAATATAACAATCGGCCTCTAGTTTAACAGGTCATTCCATAACACAAAATATTTAGCAAGAGAAGGTGAAAATGACATTGGAAACTGAGTTCCAAAGTTGTCAATTTTGTAGTTTATGAGGAGAAATAGTGGGGGTGGTTTACTATAAGCAGTTTTCCCCTCCCCAATATAGTTTCATCAAGGTGTTTTATTACATTGTCACTCATGCTTTTGTACTGCTTTCTAATATTGTACTGACTTGTTTGAATCACTTTGAAAATTAAGGCTGCCTCCTTCTGAGACAAATCCAGGTCTCATTAAAATTCATAAATAGACAGCCAAAAGCTTTGAGCGCTTTTCCATTGACACTGAGAAATGGAAGTGTCCTTATTTATCCTGATGATAGCATATTATTTTGAAGGGTATCCACATCCATAGTCAACTGGGTTTTGATTAATATTTAGGGCTCACTATGAAGGAAATTTATTTTCATTAAGGAGTTCTGTGACACAAACTAGCTGATGGTATCTCAAATCAGGATCGTATCAGTGTTTAATTGCATTCTTTCAACATGAAAAAAAACATTGGCATTAAATGCAAATATATGCTGACAAGCAGCAGCAGTCTGATTTTCTTGGGTAGCATATGTATACCAGGGTCTCCATTGTATATTGTCACTACTGATTGCATGAACATTCCCTCATGTCATGAAAATGTTTAGAGGTAGTGGGGGAAGAAGGGAGATAATTTCTTGTCTCTGCTATTGTGTCCAACTCAGCTCATGTTACACAACAATACCAAGGCTGAAGTCCAAGTTGTGAAGTATATTTGGGCACTGCATTGTTTATATTTGTCATTCTGCCAAATATGCACCAAAATAATGATAATTCTCCAAATTCATGCCTGAATTCAATTAGAAAAATAAAATTCACATGCTTTAGTCAAAAAGGAAAATTGCAAAATTTTGACACGTGTAATCTCAGAAATAAAAGTATTTAGTCGTATTAACTGATAGCCACACCAGTAACTGAGCAGTGGGCCATTCAAGGCTTCAATATAGAAAGCACTTAAACTTAAACAGATAAAATCAACTGGCTAGCATGTTTACTTAGGAATGTGTCTAAACTTCTGTAGGATATACTCTTCATAAAAAAAATTTCAGGATCAGGCTCCATTATGCAAAGTTTGCATTGCAAATACACTATATAAAACATTAGTATCTGACCTTATAGTGGGTGTCTGCTATAGGCCACCTGTCCAGGAAGAACAAGTGGTTCAGGACCTCTACAGACACATAGGAGCAGCCTCATGTTCGCAGGCCCTGGTCCTCACGAGGAACTTCAACCACCCTGATATCTGCTGGAGGGACAACATAGCATGGCATAAACAATCCAGGACATTCATGGAGTGCATCAATGACAACTTCCTCCTCTAAGTGATAGAGGAGAGGTGCTCTGCTGGACCTCCTACTGACCAACAAGGAGGGGCTGGTTGGGGATGTGAAGGTCAAAGGCAGCCTTGGCTACAGTGACCATGAGGTGGCGGAGTTCGGGATCCTGAGGGGAGAAAGGAGGGCAAAAAGCAAGCTCACAACCCTGGACTTGAGGAGAGCTGACTGACCTCGGAAGCATCCTGTGGGATAAGGCCCTGGAGGGAAGAGGGGCCCAAGAAAGCTGGTTAATATTTGAGGATCACTTCTTCCAAGCTCAGGAGCATGTCCTGTTGAGCAGGGGGAGAGACAGAGCAGCTTGGTGGGCACCTGATGGTTAGCCAAGGTCAACCCACCACAAACAGGTTGCTCAAAGAGCTTTTTGAGTCTCCCTCCTTGTGAATATTCAAAAGCCATTTGGACATGGTCCTGGGCAACTGACTCTAGGTGGCTGTGCTTGAGCAGGGCGTGTGTGGACAAGATGACCTCCAGAAGTCCCTTCCAACCTCAACCATTCTGGGATTAGTTGGCCTTTATTTTTAGTGTCTTAGTAGATCACAAATGTGACGTATAATGTAGATATTAATATACCCATCTAATTAAGCTTAAGGTTGTTGTAGAACAAGTGCTTTTGAACTAAATCTTTCTTGGTTTTAGGCTGAATTCATTTATCCAGAGGGTTTGGGTTGTATGTCCAATTTGTTGGACAAGTTGTTGTGGGAATCTACTATCGACCAGACAGCCAGTATGATGACACTGATGAATTATTCTACAAAGAATTAAGGAATATCTCTAGATCGGTTGCCCTTGTCCTTACGGGTGATTTTAACTTCCCAGACATTAACTAGGAATATCATACAGTGGACACAAACAGGTCCATGAAATTCCTGAAGCATGTTGAAGATACCTTCTTGGTGCAGGTACTAAGGGAGCTGACTAGGAAAGGTGCTCTCCTAGACTTGTTGTTTGTAGACAGAGGGACTCACGGGTGAAGTGGTGATTGGTGGCTGTCTTGGTCACAGTGACCATAAAGTAGTTGAGTTTCAAATTGTTGGCGATAGGAGAAAAACTGACAACAAAAATTCAACCCTGGATATGAGGAGAGCAGACTTTGAGCTGCTGGAGCTAGTTTGTAAGGCTCCCTGGGAATCTGCTTTTGAAGGTATTGGGATCCACGAATGCTGGTCACTTTTTAAGAGCCATCTCTTAAGAGCACAGGAGCAGGTAATTCCAAAGTGTTGAAAGTCAAGCAAGTGGGGCAGAAGGCCGGCTTGGCTGAACAGGGATCTTCTTCTAGAAAATAGGTGGAAAAGGAAAGTGTACAGACATTGGAAGCAAGGACAGGTGACATGGGAGGACTACAGAGATGCTGTCCGCTTTGTAGGGAGAGAATTTGTGCAGCCAAAGCTTGATTAGAGTTCAAGCTGGCCAGCACTGTGAAGGACAACAAAAAGGGCTTTTTTTAATATCTTAACAGCAAACGGAGGATCAGAGATAACATTGGGCTGTTGCTTGACGAGGTTGTCACCTCACAAGTAGGGACAGAGACAAAGCAGGGACGTATAATGCCTTCTTTGCCTCTGTCTTCAACACTGATGATGGGCTCTGGGACCCCTGGAGCCCTGTGTTGGAAGACTGTGACTGGGAGGGATGATAAACTCCCAGCTGACTCTGAACTGGTTTGAGACTTGCTGCTCCAGCTGGATGCACATAAGTCTATGGGGCCTGATGGGATTCATCCCAGGGTACTGAAAGCGTTGGCCAATGTCATTGCGGGACCTCTCTCTTGGGAGTCTGGAGAGGTCCCAGTTGACTGGAAGCTGGCAAATGTTGTCCCAGTTTTTGAGAAGGGTAAGAAGGAAGACCCTGGTAATTACAGGCCTGTCAGTCTCACTTCAGAGCCCAGTAAAATTATGGAGAACGCTATTCTGGGAGTTGTTGAAAAACACTTGAGAGACAACGCAGTCATTGGTCATAGCCAGCACAGGTTCATGAGGGGAAAGTCCTGCTTAACCAACTTCATTTCCCTGCAGTAGGGACAGGGAGCCAGACAGAGAGCGAATGGCAGAGAAGGAAAAAAAACCACCACTGTGACAGGCTACAGGGCAGAGAGGGAGCGATTCAAGACACGGGACAGAGAACGGCAAAATAGCGATGGGCCGCTGGGCAGAGAGGGAGGAATTTAAAAGTGTAAGTAAAGACAGAGACAGAGAGATGGACAGAGAGACAGAGAGAAAGAGAAAACAGCGACGGGCTTCAAGACAGATAGAGAGGAATTGAAAGATCCCGGCAGGGAGCCGGACAGGGCAAGACGGCGAAAGAAATGAAACTGCAGCGTGGCTCAGGGCTGACAAGGACGAAATTGCAAAACAGGGACAGGGAGCAGGATAGAGGGAGACAGAGGAAGAGAGACACTTGTGCTGTGCTACAGGGCCAAGAAGGAAGACTTTGAACACCAGGGACACGGGGCCGGGCAGAGAGCGCCAGAGACAGCAAAAATACCGACGGGCTACAGGACAGAGCGGGAGGAAGGCAAACATGGTGGCTGGGAGCCAGACAGAGAGAGACTGCGAAAGAAAAGAGCAGCAACACGCTACACGGCAGAGAGGGGGGAATGGAAAAGCAGGGACAGGGAGCCAGACTGGGAGAGGCAGAGGAAGGAAAAATAGCCGCGGGCTACAAGCTAGGGAGAGAGAGGACCTAAAAGACAGGGACGGGGAGCTGGTCAGAGTGAGATGGAGAAAGGAGGTATGGGGGGACACGGACGGATACCACATCAGCGTGGGAAAGAGAGGGGGCCAGGGGAGGGGCAGCGAGGGCCCGGGATGCAGAATAGGGGCAACAGGGCCCCGAGGGCCTGGGACTCACCGCAGCTTTCACTCCCTGCACTGCTGGGAGAGTTTGCCAGTTCAGACGCTTCTTCCTCCTCTCCTCCCTTCGCCTTCTGTAACTCCTGTCGCTTGGCTGTCCTCCACCCAAGAGAATACCGGGGTGTCTTACAGCTCGTACAAGACGAGGCTCCCTACGCACGTAGCCTCGCTCGTGCGCCACACGGCCGCTTCCGGTGATGCGTGCAGACCCTGCACATTCGACTGCCCGTGTACGTCAGGTGCGGCGCACCTGGGAGCGACAGCGTCCATCGCTCACGTGGCCCTGTCCTTTCCTGGGCCTGTCGTTAGAAGCACACCTGGGAAAGAAGATCCTGGCCGTCTGCGACGGATTAGGACCGGAAGGCACGAGGGGAGCCCTCGGCGCACTCGAACGGCGGGCGCGAGGCAGCGGCCCCTCCCCGCAGCCAGGCGGTTGCAGGGACTCGCCGCAAGGCCGGGCGCTCCTGCACGCGATCTGTTTCGCGAGCCCCGAGGCAGCCACGATTAACGAGCCCGATGACGCCCGCGCTGGGCCGGGGGTGGGCAGAGGCAGAAGTAGAAGCAGGGGACAGGGACACCGGGCGCAGCAGCGCTGGCGTGGGCGGGAGAGCAGGGAACGGTGTGGGGAAGGGTCACTCGGGACGCCTGCTCCGGTAGCCCGGCCTAAGTGACGGCCGAGGACGCCTAAGCACCGCGTACGTCTAAAGAAACCCGCCGGCGTAGGGTGGCAGGAAGAACACCGGTACGCGACCACCGGCTGAAGCTGCCGCGCCCAGGCCCAGCTGACCGCTGCCACGGACTCCCGATCCCTCTGCTGCAGCAGGAGTTTGTTGCACAGGCACGCGTTCGTTTTGCGCGCGCACGTGCAAGCGTGACTCAGAACGCAGGCTGACGTCAGGCTACAAAAGCCGCCCGAACGCCCCACTTGCGTCACATCTGCTTTGCCTGCAACAAGCGGGTCGTTTCCGAGGCATTTTCCCGGCTGCTCAGGCAGAGCACACGCCATCACGCGCTCGAGGCAGAGCCGGGCAGGCGGAACTTACGCGCCGCCGTTCGAGAGCGCGGCTCTGACCCGACACCGCGGCAGCAACGCTCCCGCCCGCACTGCTCGAGGTGCGCGAGTAACGAAGCTGGGGGCATCGTTTAGTCTCTGTGAGCAGTTAACTGCGAGGTGCAACCTTGAGGGGAGGAACAAGATAATCACAAAAGCAGCACAGCTCCGGAACCTTGAGGGAACTGTCCTAATTAACATCTAATTGGCATAATAGCAACCTGCCCCCGGGCGGGGAAAGCCCCCTCCTCGCTCAGCATGCCCGGGAAGAAAGAAGGACGCTGCGACTTTAAGCGGAGACGAGGCTGGCGAGAACCGAGGGGAACAAGGGCGACGGAGCCAACTGTTGAAAACACCGGTAACCGCTGCGCGGAGCGTAGCCACGCGGTCCGAGTGTGGCCCGAGGGGTGCGAGCTCTGTGCGCTACCACCTCGCACCCAGCTCTGCACGCAGCCGGAAGAAAAGCCAACACCCCGGCTCCGCACGTTCGCCGCCTGCCCGCGCACCGGCGGAAGAACCGTGTGTGGGACAACAGCACCGCCCCGCGGGGACGGGGCCCGCCCCGGAGGCGGGCAGAGACCCGGCGGAGCGAGGCGCGCGCGTGCGCCGTGAGGCGTCTCTGCCTGCGCGCCCCCCCCCCCCGCCCTCCGGGAGGTACCTCGCGGCGCCTGTCCCGCGAGGCTATAGGGACGCGCGGCCGCTCACGCGCGCTCCCGGCGCCGCGTGCTGGGGTCGCGCTCCCGCGGGGGCGGGAGGACTCCCGCCTCGCCGCGGGGCCCGGCCCTTCCTCGCTGCAGGCGGCTGCCTGCGGAACGGCCTTCGCGCCGCTCCTCAGCCGGCTCCCGCCGGCGGGCGGGCCCGGGCGGCGCCCCCGGGGCACCGCAGGGCCAGCGCCGGCCTCAGCCGCACCTGCAGCCCGCTTCGAGCGTCGGGCCCGCAGCTGCAACCCCTCGGGAGCAGGCGGCCGCCACCCCCCCCAACGGCACGGGAGCCCCTGCCCTGGGCCTGGGCCTGGGCCCGGCCCCGCAGCGGAGGAACGCACCCGGGCGCGCAAAGCGGGCAGCGCAGGTTTGTTCCCTCGGGCGCACCGGGAGCTGCCGCCCAGGCTCGGTGCCCGACGGCGGCCGGGCGGAGGGGGAAGAGGGGAGAGGGAAGCGGGAGGAAGCGCAGAGGCGGGGAGAGAAGAGGCGAGGGACGGGGAGCCAGGCCCGGGGGGGCGGGAGCCGGACGTGGGCGTCGAGGCGGAGGAAGAGGGAGAACTGCAGCGTGGGGAGGGGGGAGATGAAGCGATAAAGAAAAGGGGGAGGGAGCGGGGGAGAGAGCTGAGTGGGACCGAGCGGGGCAGCGGGGACAGCGGAGAGGGACAGCGAGAACGAGCGGCGCCCGGCCTGGGAGCGGCGGGTACCGCGACAGGGAGCTGGGTATCGGGAGACAGAGAGAAAACTGCACGAGGGGACCAGAGCAGAAGGAATTAAGAAAAAAAGGGGGTGGGGGGTGTGTGTGTGAAGGGACAGGAAGGCAGATAGAGGCAGTCATGGAAAGAGAAAGGGAAAAGGGACAAACACGGGAAGGAATTAAAAATTAGAGACCATCAGCTGGACAGAGCCATAAGAATAGAAAGGGGACAGGATGCAGAGTCAGGGCATTAAAACCCCGTCAAAGGGAGCGATGCGGAGGGGGATGCGGAAGAGAAAAGAAAAAGCGACGGGCGGCAGGAAACACGGGGAAGAAAAACAAAAAACCGAAACCACGGGACAGGGAACCGGATAAATGGAGACGTAGAAATAAAATTTTAAAAGCGACGTGGTACGTGACAGGGTTACGTCAAGACGTTAAGGCCCCCCTCGCCCCCGCGACCTCCAGCCCCGGTTTGCTGGCCGAGCGCTATGTCGTACGGTCGGGAACATCCCTTTGGGCAGCTGGGGGTCAGCTGTCCCGGCCGCGTCCCCTCCCAACCCCGCGCGCACCCCCGCTCTACTCGCTGGCGGGGCCGCGGGAGCAGCAGAACAGCCCTTGACGCCGCGCAAGCGCCGCTCGGCGAGACCCGGCGCGTGTCCCCGCGTCATCGACGCCGGGTGTCGGCGCAAATCCAACACGTAGCCCTGCGCCAGCTACCGCGAATAAAACTAACTCTACATCTGAGCCCAAACTAGCGCGCGCGGGAATACAGTTTTAAAAAGTTGAGCGCGGTACTAGAAACGCGGGAAAAAATTTAAGACTGGGGACAGGAATCCAGATAAAGAGAGACATAGAAAGAAGATTTAAAAAGCAGCGGGGTACGGGAAAGCACTAAAAACTAGGGACAGCAAACCTCACAAATGTTGTCGAGAAAGAAAAATGGAATAAGCAATGGCATTAAGAAAAGACAAGAAACAATTAAAAAACCCCAAGGAGATGGTAAATAACAGAGCCACAAACGAAAATACAGTTCTAAAAGCGACAGGGTACACAACGGACAGGAATAAATTAAAAAATATGGATAGGGAGCTTGATAAAAGTAGACCTAGAACAGAAACTGAAAGAGCGACAGGGCTCGGGACAGACAGGAATAAAAATAAAAATGAAAGACGGTGAATTGGTTAAAGCGGACATGGAGAGAGCATGTAAAAAGCAGCTGGGTAAAGGAGAAGCTGGGGGGGGGGAAGGGGACAGAAAACTGGATAAAAGTTGATGTAAAAAGGAAATTTTGAAAGCCAAGGCATTAAGGAAAGGCAAGGGAAAAAAAAAGTAAAATAAGCGTAGGGTGATGGAGAGTGACATAGGAAGAAAATTATAAAAGCGGAAGCATTGAGGAAAAACAAGAAAAAGTTAAAAATGACAACAGACAGAAAAATACAGAGAGACATAGGAAGAAAATTTCAAAAGCGACGGGGTACAGCACGGACGAGAAACAAATAAAAAATATAGACAGCGAATTGGTTAAAGTAGACACGGAAAGAAAATTTTAGAAGCGATGGGGTACAGCGTAGATGGGAAAACAAAAAACAGGGACAGTGAGGTGGATAAACTTTGATGTAGAAAGAAAATTAATTTAAAACGCGACGGCCTTTAGCAAAGATGAGAATAAATTAAAAATAAGACTGTGGAAAAACAGACACATAAAAATGTAAAAAGCAACGGGGTACACGACACGGGAAAGAGTTAAAAGACACGGATAGGGAGCTCGACAAAAGCAGACATGGGAACTTGAAGCAGCGCCAGGGTACAGGACAGACGGGGGAGAATTACAAAACGCAGGCAGCGAACCGCAGAAAAGTAGCCATCGAAACACAAGTTAAAATGGAGGGAGTATGATACAGACAGGAAAAAAAAATAAAACGGCGGACAGGAAGCTAAATAAATGGAGACATAGAAAGAAAGTTATTAATATGACTGGGTGCGGGACAGAGGCGGAGATAAAAAACAGGGGCAAGGAATCGGGTAGAGGGACGGAAGGACGTTTTAAGAAGTGACAGGCTACGAGAAAAGCAGGAAAGAATTAAAAAAAAAGGAACAGGAATGAGGATAGAAGGAAATACTGAAACAAAATTTAAAAAGTGACAGGGTATACGGAAAAAAGGGAGGAGTTAAAAGTACGGGAAAGGGAAGCTGGATAAAGGGAATCGTTGAAGGAGAAATTAGGTAGCGGTGGGGTGCGAGAAATACGGGGGGGGAGGGGAACCAAACAAAAAACACCAAACAAAAAAAACGGAGAAAGGGAGCCGGGTAGAGGGAGAGAGGCGGGGCGGAGCGGTCGCCCGGTGTGACCGGGCTGCGGCTGCAGCGAGGAAGAACGTGAGCGGGGTACGCCCCATGGACCAGCAGGTGCCGGGGAAAGCCCCGAGGCGGGGCGGCGGGGTCCGCGTCGGAGGCACGGAGCAGGGGCGTGTGGGAGCCGGCGGCGGGGGCTGCCCGGAGCCGCGCGGCGGAGCGCGGGTTTAGCGCTCGCGTCTCGGCGGGTCTTGCGGGGGAAAAGGGGGAGCCGGTGTCTGCGCAGGGTCAGCCAGCAGGGCAGGCTGCGCCTGGCGGCACGGCGGGAGCCGTAGCCCTGAGGCACGGGGCTTAGGGCCGGCGACGGTCGTTCCCCCGCGCATGCCGGGAAGCGTAGTCTTGTGGCAGGGGGCTGGCGGGCGGCCATGCTGTGCTTGCCAGTGCATGCCGGGAGATGTAGGTTTTGCGACCTGGCCTCCCAGGCATGCGTGGTGGCGCGCCTCCTCCCCGCGCTCGGTGCTGCCTCCCTGTGCGCGAACTTAGGTACTGCAGCTCGGCAGTCATTACAGATAAAAGGAAAGACTGGGGCTCTGCTCTTTCCTAGCCTTGCAAACAGCCAATGCAGTTCCTAAAACTCTCGAAAATAAGGCCATGTGCCGGGTCCTGCAATTCCGTCACAACAACTCCATGCAATGCTACAGGCTTGGGGAGGAGTGGCTGGAGAGCTGCCCAGACGGAATATTATGATGATGATGATGATGATGATGATTTCCTCTGCCTTTGCTGTCCTATTAAACCGTTTTTAACCCAACCCATGAGTATTTTTTTCCAGCTCTCTCCCCCATCCCACCTGGGATGGGCGGGAGGCAAGTAAGCGGCTGCGTGGTGCTTAGTTGCCAGCTGAGGCTAAACCACAATAGCCCCACAGCTCTTTTCAGGGTCTATAGCAAGCTTTGTAGCGCTCTCCTTCCTCCAGAAGCCCTCAGGCTTTCATTGTGCCCCAGAGCACTCTTACCTTCCTGTCTGCCATCTACAATGCCTTTGTTTGGTCCCTGCTCTCCTGAGGGTATCTGTACTCTGTTCCTATCCCCTCCTGAACACCTCATTGTGTCACCAATCTTTTGTTTGTCTCCCTCTTCCCCAACATCCCCCACCCCCAGAGTCCTCTCATCTCTGTCATGATACCTCCTGAGACTGTTCTGGTGTGCCATGGCACCCTTCAAGCTCTGCAGCCCTCTTTGTCTCTCTCTTATTCAGCCAGATCCATTCCTCGGGCTTTCTCTGTGCCCCAGAGCTCTCTTACCTTTATTCACTGCCATCTAGGACATCTAGTCTATCCAGTCACTCATTCCATGAGGACATCTGTACATTGCTGGGACACCCTTTTGAGTTTTGCATTGTGCCCCAGAGTCGTCTTCTGTCTCTCACTCTTAGCTCTCATCGTCATGCCTTCTGAGGCCATCCTTGTGCCCCCTTTGTTCAGCCCCTGGCCACCCAAGACCATCTGTATTCTGCTCAACTGATCAACTGAAATTGAAGGAGGAACTGCCGCCCTGGGCAGCAGAAGGTGGAGAAGGGACAGGCTCCGTCATGGCCCATTTCCTACCCGGATAGAGCTGCCGGGCTTGGCCGGGGCCCGGGCAGGGCCCTGCTGCCCTCCAGAGAACCCCAGGGCCTCTGACAGGCCTCCCAGGGGCACACGTGGGGCCAAGCAGCCCCTCCAGAGAGCCCCAGGGGCTCTCCCGGGCCTCGCAGGGCACCGTGGAAGGCGCTGTAGGGCCGCTGCGAAGGCCTGGGGAGCAGCACGGCTACCTGGGGCTCCGCGCGGGGCGCAGCAGAGCCCCTCCAGCTGTCTGGGGAACAGCAAGGCTCCACGGGGCTATGTACAGGCCCTCCCGGGGCCCTTGGGGGGGCCTGGGGGGCAGCAGGGCTCCGCGCGGGGCGCAGCAGAGCCCCTCCAGCTGTCTGGGGAACAGCAAGGCTCCACGGGGCTACGTACAGGCCCTCCCGGGGCCCTTGGGGGCAGCAGGGCTCCCCAGGGGCGCAAGCGGGACCCAACGCGGCCCCCACAGCTGCCTGGGGGGCGGCAGGGTCCGCAGGGGTGCGTGGGGGGCCTGTCAGAATAGGAACCCTCCGGGTGTCTGAGGGGCAGCAGGGCAGCGCGGGGCGGGGAAGAAGAGCTCAAAACAGCACGTCAAGTTCCACAGCCTTTATCGATGGCTGGGAGGCACAGGCAGGCCGGCTGTGCTAAGGCCTCTGCCTGCGGCCTGCAGAACGCCCGTTTCCATCCTGGGTCGCCATCTGAAGCGATCCTCTCGCTGCCCTTTGGCTGCTTCTTCAGGCTTGATGGCCAGCACACCCACTAGAGCCACGGCCCACCTGTCCCCTTCGCCACGAAATGGGAGCGGTGCAGAGGGCGGGCACCATCCAGGCTGGGATCTCCCTGGAGAGGGCAGAGCAGGCAAAAGCTTTCCTTCACCGTTCCTCTGGGTTTCACAGCCTGGCAGAGCAGCTGGTGCCTTGGGGCCACGACGCAGGGCGTGGTGCGTCCTGCACGGCCCCGGGCTGCTGGCAAGGGGGCAGGTCCAGCTGCTCAGGGGGTGCCCGTGCGCAGAGCACCCCGGGATCAGCTCTGCCCACAGCTCCAGCAGCACAGTCAGCCGCCTCCTGGGGCCGGGGTCCTCCTCCTCCATGCCCTCCGGAGCCAGGAGCACAGCGCTTGCAGGTGGGATCCGGAGGGAGGCTTTTTCGCTGCAGCGTCCAGGACCAGCAGGGTTTGAGTTGCCAGGGAAGAGATGCAGGCGCTGCTGTCTCTTGCCTTGTCTTGAAGGGCTGGCACGGAAAGGAGCAGAGCCGAGGTCAGAGCCCGCATCTGCAGGGCATCTGCAGAGCCCCTCTGGCCAGCGCCCCCCCAACCCCCCAGCTCTTCCCATGGCCAGGAGGGAGGCAGGGGTGCCGGGATGAGCGGGAAGGTGCTGCCACCAATGCCCCACATCCCCCTGAAATCTCTCTCTGCTCTGCCCACGCCGCACCTCATGTGTGCAGGGAGCAGTGCCCTGCCCAGCTGGGGCAGGCGTTGGAGATTTCCTCCCAGGGTCTTTCCCCCTCTCCGCCAGCCCCTGCGGACACCCCACTGCCCTCACTCACCCCTGTAGATGACATGGAGCTTCTCCGGGTACCCATCCCTCAGCTGCAGCTCGGCGAGCCCTAGGCACACACAGTCCGTTACAGATCCCACTGGCCTGCCTGCCCCAGCAGCCCGGCTCCCTGCCACCAGCCCCACAGGCCAGGCCACGTGGCCTCCTCCCACTGGGCAAGGCTGAGCCCAGGGCGGTCCCCTGAGCGTGAAGGCCACGGCGGCTGCGAGGGACCCAAGAAGGCTCCCACCAGTCACTGCGACCGGGCAGGGGTGTGAGAGGGCACCAGGGAGCCCGTGAGCTCAAGCATCGGGCAGTCCGGGCTCTGCAGCCGCTCGCTGGATTCAGCAGCCACTGTGGCTGGGGATAAGCTGTCGCGGGGCAGAGACGCACCCCCGGCGGGGTTGTGGCTCACCAATGAACCTGATGGCTGCCTCACGCAAGGGCTCCTGTGGGCTTTGCAGGTACTGCAGGCTCTGCTGCAGGTGCTCCTCCAGTCTGCCACCGTCCTCCAGGAGCTGGAGAGAGCACAGGGGGCCAGCGTTGGCGCAGACCCTCCCCCAGCACCCAGGACTGGCCTCACCTGCCTTCCCCAGGCTCTGCCTTTTCTCCCTCTCGCGCTCTGAACTGCGAGATTGAAACGTTGCACTCTCTCTCCTCCAAGGAAGGGGCTAGGAAGGAATTGTCTTGCTGCTCCTCACTATCCCTTGCTGTCATTGCAGATGAGCAGAAAGACTGGGGCTCTGCTCTTTCCTAGCCTTGCAAACAGGCACTCTGCTTTTTCTCCCTCTCGCGCTCCAAACTGCGAGATTGAAACGTTGCACTCTCTCTCTTCCAAGGAAGGGGCTAGGAGGGAATTGTCTTGCTGGTGCTCACTATCCCTTGCAGTCATTGCGATAAACAGCAAGACTGGGGCTCTGCTCTTTCCTAGCCTTGCAAACAGGCACTCTGCTTTTTCTCACTCTATTGCTTCGAACTGCGAGATTGAGACGTTGCGCTCCCGCTCCTCCAAGGAAGGGGCCAGGAAGGAATTGTCTTGATGGTGCTCAGTATCCATTGCAGTCATTTGAGTTAAACAGCAAGACTGGGGCTCTGCTCTTTCCTAGCCTTGCAAACAGGCACTCTGCTTTTTCTCAACCTCGCGCTCCGAAGTGCGAGATTGAAACGTTGCACTCTCTCCCCTCCAAGGAAGGGGCTAGGAAGCAATTGTCTTGCTGCTCCTCACTAGCCCTTGCAGTCATTGCAGATGAGCAGCAAGACTGGGGCTCTGCTCTTTCCTAGCCTTGCAAACAGGCACTCTGCTTTTTCTCCCTCTCGCGCTCCGAACTGCGAGATTGAAACGTTGCACTCTCTCTCCTCCAAGGAAGGGGCTAGGAAGCAATTGTCTTGCTGGTCCTCACTATCCCTTGCAGTCATTGCAGATGAGCAGCAAGACTGGGGCTCTGCTCTTTCCTAGCCTTGCAAACAGGCACTCTGCTTTTTCCCCTTCTCGCGCTCCGAACTGCGAGATTGAAACGTTGCACTCCCTCTCCTCCAAGGAAGGGGCTAGGAAGCAATTGTCTTGCTGGTCCTCACTATCCCTTGCTGTCACTGCAGATAAACAGCAAGACTGGGGCTCTGCTCTTTCCTAGCCTTGCAAACAGGCACTCTGCTTTTTCCCCCTCTCGCGCTCCGAACTGCGATGTTGAAACATTGCACTCTCTCTCCTCCAAGGAAGGGGATAGGAAGGAATTGTGTTGCTGGTCCTCACTAGCCCTTGCAGTCATTGCAGATAAACAGCAAGACTGGGGCTCTGCTCTTTCCTAGCCTTGCAAACAGGCACTCTGATTTTTCTCCCTCTCGCGCTCCGAACTGCGAGATTGAAACGTTGCGCTCCCTCTCCTCCAAGGAAGGGGCTAGGAAGGAACTGTCTTGCTGCTCCTCACTAGCCCTTGCAGTCATTGCAGATAAACAGCAAGACTGGGGCTCTGCTCTTTCCTAGCCTTGCAAACAGGCACTCTGCTTTTTCTCACTCTCGCGCTCCGAACTGCGAGATTGAAACGTTGCACTCTCTCTCCTCCAAGGAAGGGGCTAGGAAGGAATTGTCTTGATGGTGCTCAGTATCCGTTGCAGTCATTGCAGATAAACAGCAAGGCTCGGGCTCTGCTCTTTCCTAGCCTTGCAAACAGGCACTCTGCTTTTTCTCACTCTCACGCTCCGAACTGCGAGATTGAAACGTTGTACTCCCTCTCCTCCAAGGAAGGGGCTAGGAAGGAATTGTGTTGCTGGTCCTCACTAGCCCTTGCAGTCATTGCAGATAAACAGCAAGCCTGGGGCTCTGCTCTTTCCTAGCCTTGCAAACAGGCACTAATCTTTTTCTCCCTCTCACGCTCCGAACTGCGAGATTGAAACGTTGCACTCCCTCTCCTCCAAGGAAGGGGCTAGGAAGGAATTGTCCTGATGCTCCTCACTAGCCCTTGCAGTCATTGCAGATAAACAGCAAGACTGGGGCTCTGCTCTTTCCTAGCCTTGCAAACAGGCAGTCTGCTTTTTCCCCCTTGCGCGCTCCGAACTGCGAGATTGAAACGTTGCTCTCCCTCTCCTCCAAGGAAGGGGATAGGAAGGAACTGTCTTGCTGGTCCTCACTAGCCCTTGCAGTCATTGCAGATAAACAGCAAGACTGGGGCTCTGCTCTTTCCTAGCCTTGCAAACAGGCACTCTGCTTTTTCTCACTCTTGCACTTCGAACTGCGAGATTGAGACGTTGCGCTCCCTCTCCTCCAAGGAAGGGGCTAGGAAGGAATTGTCTTGATGCTCCTCACTAGCCCTTGCAGTCATTGCAGATAAACAGCAAGACTTGGGCTCTGCTCTTTCCTAGCCTTGCAAACAGGCACTAATCTTTTCCCCCCTCGCGCTCCGAACTGCGAGATTGAAACGTTGCGCTCCCTCTCCTCCAAGGAAGGGGCTAGGAAGGAATTGTCTTGCTGCTCCTCACTAGCCCTTGCAGTCATTGCAGATAAACAGCAAGACTGGGGCTCTGATCTTTCCTAGCCTTGCAAACAGGCACTCTGCTTTTTCTCCCTCTCGCGCTCCGAACTGCGAGATTGAAACGTTGCACTCTCTCTCCTCCAAGGAAGGGGATAGGTAGGAATTGTCTTGCTGGTGCTCACTATCCCTTGCAGTCATTGCAGATAAACAGCAAGACTGGGGCTCTGCTCTTTCCTAGCCTTGCAAACAGGCACTCTGCTTTTTCTCCCTCTCGCGCTCCGAACTGCGAGATTGAAACGTTGCACTCTCTCTCCTCCAAGGAAGGGGCTAGGTACGAATTGTCTTGCTGGTGCTCACTAGCCCTTGCAGTCATTGCAGATAAACAGCAAGACTGGGGCTCTGCTCTTTCCTAGCCTTGCAAACAGGCACTCTGCTTTTTCTCCCTCTCGCGCTCCGAACTGCGAGATTGAAACGTTGCACTCTCTCTCCTCCAAGGAAGGGGCTAGGAAGGAATTGTCTTGCTGCTCCTCACTAGCCCTTGCATTCATTGCAGATAAACAGCAAGCTTGGGGCTCTGCTCTTTCCTAGCCTTGCAAACAGGCACTAATCTTTTTCTCCCTCTCGCGCTCTGAACAGCGAGATTGAAACGTTGCACTCTCTCTCCTCCAAGGAAGGGGCTAGGAGGGAATTGTCTTGCTGGTGCTCACTATCCGTTGCAGTCATTGCAGATAAACAGCAAGGCTGGGGCTCTCCTCTTTCCTAGCCTTGCAAAGAAGTACTCTGCTTTTTCTCCCTCTCGCGCTCCGAACTGCGAGATTGAAACGTTGCACTCCCTCTCCTCCAAGGAAGGGGCTAGGAAGGAACTGTCTTGCTGGTGCTCACTAGCCCTTGCAGTCATTGCAGATAAACAGCAAGACTGGGGCTCTGCTCTTTCCTAGCCTTGCAAACAGGCTCTAATCTTTTTCCCCCCTCGCGCTCCGAACTGCGAGATTGAAACGTTGCGCTCCCTCTCCTCCAAGGAAGGGGCTAGGAAGGAATTGTCTTGCTGCTCCTCACTAGCCCTTGCAGTCATTGCAGATAAACAGCAAGACTGGGGCTCTGATCTTTCCTAGCCTTGCAAACAGGCACTCTGCTTTTTCTCCCTCTCGCGCTCCGAACTGCGAGATTGAAACGTTGCACTCTCTCTCCTCCAAGGAAGGGGATAGGTAGGAATTGTCTTGCTGGTGCTCACTAGCCCTTGCAGTCATTGCAGATAAACAGCAAGACTGGGGCTCTGCTCTTTCCTACCCTTGCAAACAGGCACTCTGCTTTTTCTCCCTCTCGCGCTCCGAACTGCGAGATTGAAACGTTGCACTCTCTCTCCTCCAAGGAAGGGGCTAGGTACGAATTGTCTTGCTGGTGCTCACTAGCCCTTGCAGTCATTGCAGATAAACAGCAAGACTGGGGCTCTGCTCTTTCCTAGCCTTGCAAATAGGCACTCTGCTTTTTCTCCCTCTCGCGCTCTGAACAGCGAGATTGAAACGTTGCACTCTCTCTCCTCCAAGGAAGGGGCTAGGTACGAATTGTCTTGCTGGTGCTCACTAGCCCTTGCAGTCATTGCAGATAAACAGCAAGCTTGGGGCTCTGCTCTTTCCTAGCCTTGCAAACAGGCACTAATCTTTTTCTCCCTCTCGCGCTCTGAACAGCGAGATTGAAACGTTGCACTCTCTCTCCTCCAAGGAAGGGGCTAGGAGGGAATTGTCTTGCTGGTGCTCACTATCCGTTGCAGTCATTGCAGATAAACAGCAAGGCTGGGGCTCTCCTCTTTCCTAGCCTTGCAAAGAAGTACTCTGCTTTTTCTCCCTCTCGCGCTCAGAACTGCGAGATTGAAACGTTGCACTCCCTCTCCTCCAAGGAAGGGGCTAGGAAGGAACTGTCTTGCTGGTCCTCACTAGCCCTTGCAGTCCTTGCAGATAAACAGCAAGACTGGGGCTCTGCTCTTTCCTAGCGTTGCAAACAGGCACTCTGCTTTTTCCCCCTTGCGCGCTCCGAACTGCGAGATTGAAACGTTGCACTCTCTCTCCTCCAAGGAAGGGGCTAGGAAGGAATTTTCTTGATGGTGCTCAGTATCCGTTGCAGTCATTGCAGATAAACAGCAAAACTGGGGCTCTGCTCTTTCCTAGCCTTGCAAACAGGCACTCTGCTTTTTCTCACTCTTGTGCTTCGAACTGCGAGATTGAGACCTTGCGCTCCCTCTCCTCCAAGGAAGGGGCTAGGAAGGAATTGTCTTGATGCTCCTCACTAGCCCTTGCAGTCATTGCAGATAAACAGCAAGACTGGGGCTCTGCTCTTTCCTAGCCTTGCAAACAGGCAGTCTGCTTTTTCCCCCTCTCGCGCTCCGAACTGCGAGATTGAAACGTTGCACTCTCTCTCCTCCAAGGAAGGGGATAGGAAGGAATTGTCTTGCTGGTGCTCACTAGCCCTTGCAGTCATTGCAGATAAACAGCAAGGCTGGGGCTCTGCTCTTTCCTAGCCTTGCAAACAGGCACTCTGCTTTTTCTCACTCTTGCGCTTCGAACTGCGAGATTGAGACCTTGCGCTCCCTCTCCTCCAAGGAAGGGGCTAGGAAGGAATTGTCTTGATGCTCCTCACTAGCCCTTGCAGTCATTGCAGAAAAACAGCAAGCCTGGGGCTCTGCTCTTTCCTAGCCTTGCAAACAGGCAGTCTGCTTTTTCCCCCTCTCGCGCTCCGAACGGCGAGATTGAAACGTTGCACTCTCTCTCCTCCAAGGAAGGGGCTAGGAGGGAATTGTCTTGCTGGTGCTCACTATCCGTTGCAGTCATTGCAGATAAACAGCAAGGCTGGGGCTCTGCTCTTTCCTAGCCTTGCAAACAAGTACTCTGATTTTTCTCCCTCTCGCGCTCCGAACTGCGAGATTGAAACGTTGCACTCCCTCTCCTCCAAGGAAGGGGCTAGGAAGGAATTGTCTTGCTGGTGCTCACTATCCGTTGCAGTCATTGCAGATAAACAGGAAGACTGCGGCTCTGCTCTTTCCTAGCCTTGCAAACAGGCACTCTGCTTTTTCTCACTCTTGTGCTTCGAACTGCGAGATTGAGACCTTGCGCTCCCTCTCCTCCAAGGAAGGGGCTAGGATGGAATTGTCTTGATGCTCCTCACTAGCCCTTGCAGTCATTGCAGATAAACAGCAAGACTGGGGCTCTGCTCTTTCCTAGCCTTGCAAACCGGCACTCTGCTTTTTCCCCCACTCGCGGTCTGAACTGCGAGATTGAAACGTTGCACTCTCTCTCCTCCAAGGAAGGGGCTAGGAAGGAATTGTCTTGCTGCTCCTCACTAGCCCTTGCAGTCATTACAGATAAACAGCAAGACTGGGGCTCTGCTCTGTCCTAGCCTTGCAAACAGGCTCCAATCTTTTTCTCACTCTAGCGCTCCGAACTGCGAGATTGAAACGTTGCACTCTCTCTCCTCCAAGGAAGGGGCTAGGAAGGAATTGTCTTGCTGGTGCTCACTAGCCCTTGCAGTCATTGCAGATAAACAGCAAGACTGGGGCTCTGCTCTGTCCTAGCCTTGCAAACAGGCAGTCTGCTTTTTCTCCCTCTCGCGCTCCGAACTGCGAGATTGAAACGTTGCACTCCTTCTCCTCCAAGGAAGGGGCTAGGAAGGAATTGTCTTGCTGGTGCTCACTAGCCCTTGCAGTCATTGCAGATACACAGCAAGGCTGGGGCTCTGCTCTTTCCTAGCCTTGCAAACAGGCACTCTGCTTTTTCTCCCTCTCGCGCTCCGAACGGCGAGATTGAAACGTTGCACTCCCTCTCCTCCAAGGAAGGGGCTAGGAAGGAATTGTCCTGATGCTCCTCACTAGCCCTTGCAGTCATTGCAGATAAACAGCAAGACTGGGGCTCTGCTCTTTCCTAGCCTTGCAAACAGGCACTCTGCTTTTTCCCCCTTGCGCGCTCCGAACTGCGAGATTGAAACGTTGCTCTCCCTCTCCTCCAAGGAAGGGGATAGGAAGGAACTGTCTTGCTGGTCCTCACTAGCCCTTGCAGTCATTGCAGATAAACAGCAAGACTGGGGCTCTGCTCTTTCCTAGCCTTGCAAACAGGCACTCTGCTTTTTCTCACTCTTGCGCTTCGAACTGCGAGATTGAGACCTTGCGCTCCCTCTCCTCCAAGGAAGGGGCTAGGAAGGAATTGTCTTGATGCTCCTCACTAGCCCTTGCAGTCATTGCAGATAAACAGCAAGACTGGGGCTCTGCTCTTTCCTAGCCTTGCAATCAGGCAGTCTGCTTTTTCCCCCTCTCGCGCACCGAACTGCGAGATTGAAACGTTGCACTCTCTCTCCTCCAAGGAAGGGGCTAGGAAGGAATTGTCTTGCTGGTGCTCACTAGCCCTTGCAGTCATTGCAGATAAACAGCAAGACTGGGGCTCTGCTCTTTCCTAGCCTTGCAAATAGGCACTCTGCTTTTTCTCCCTCTCGTGCTCCGAACAGCGTGATTATGACCTTGCGCTCCCTCTCCTCCAAGGAAGGGGCTAGGAAGGAATTGTCTTGCTGCTCCTCACTAGCCCTTGCAGTCATTGCAGATAAACAGCAAGACTGGGGCTCTGCTCTTTCCTAGCCTTGCAAACAGGCACTCTGCTTTTTCTCCCTCTCGCGCTCCGAACTGCGAGATTGAAACGTTGCACTCTCTCTCCTCCAAGGAAGGGGCTAGGTACGAATTGTCTTGCTGGTGCTCACTACCCCTTGCAGTCATTGCAGATAAACAGCAAGACTGGGGCTCTGCTCTTTCCTAGCCTTGCAAACAGGCACTCTGCTTTTTCTCACTCTTGTACTTCGAACTGCGAGATTGTGACCTTGCGCTCCCTCTCCTCCAAGGAAGGGGCTAGGAAGGAATTGTCTTGCTGCTCCTCACTAGCCCTTGCATTCATTGCAGATCAACAGCAAGCCTGGGGCTCTGCTCTTTCCTAGCCTTGCAAACAGGCTCCAATCTTTTTCTCACTCTAGCGCTCCGAACAGCGAGATTGAAACGTTGCACTCTCTCTCCTCCAAGGAAGGGGCTAGGAAGGAATTGTCTTGCTGGTGCTCACTAGCCCTTGCAGTCATTGCAGATAAACAGCAAGCTTGGGGCTCTGCTCTTTCCTAGCCTTGCAAACCGGCACTCTGCTTTTTCCCCCACTCGCGGTCTGAACTGCGAAATTGAAACGTTGCACTCTCTCTCCTCCAAGGAAGGGGCTAGGAAGGAATTGTCTTGCTGCTCCTCACTAGCCCTTGCAGTCATTACAGATAAACAACAAGACTGGGGCTCTGCTCTTTCCTAGCCTTGCAAACAGGCTCCAATCTTTTTCTCACTCTAGCGCTCCGAACTGCGAGATTGAAACGTTGCACTCTCTCTCCTCCAAGGAAGGGGCTAGGAAGGAATTGTCTTGCTGGTGCTCACTAGCCCTTGCAGTCATTGCAGATAAACAGCAAGACTGGGGCTCTGCTCTGTCCTAGCCTTGCAAACAGGCAGTCTGCTTTTTCTCCCTCTCGCGCTCCGAACTGCGAGATTGAAACGTTGCACTCCTTCTCCTCCAAGGAAGGGGCTAGGAAGGAATTGTCTTGCTGGTGCTCACTAGCCCTTGCAGTCATTGCAGATAAACAGCAAGGCTGGGGCTCTGCTCTTTCCTAGCCTTGCAAACAGGCACTCTGCTTTTTCTCACTCTCGCGCTCCGAACGGCGAGATTGAAACGTTGCACTCCCTCTCCTCCAAGGAAGGGGCTAGGAAGGAATTGTCCTGATGCTCCTCACTAGCCCTTGCAGTCATTGCAGATAAACAGCAAGACTGGGGCTCTGCTCTTTCCTAGCCTTGCAAACAGGCACTCTGCTTTTTCTCACTCTTGCACTTCGAACTGCGAGATTGAGACCTTGCGCTCCCTCTCCTCCAAGGAAGGGGCTAGGAAGGAATTGTCTTGATGCTCCTCACTAGCCCTTGCAGTCATTGCAGATAAACAGCAAGACTGGGGCTCTGCTCTTTCCTAGCCTTGCAATCAGGCAGTCTGCTTTTTCCCCCTCTCGCGCACCGAACTGCGAGATTGAAACGTTGCACTCTCTCTCCTCCAAGGAAGGGGATAGGAAGGAACTGTCTTGCTGCTCCTCACTAGCCCTTGCAGTCATTGCAGATAAGCAGCAAGACTGGGGCTCTGCTCTTTCCTAGCCTTGCAAACAGGCACTCTGCTTTTTCTCACTCTTGTACTTCGAAATGCGAGATTGTGACCTTGCGCTCCCTCTCCTCCAAGGAAGGGGCTAGGAAGGAATTGTCTTGCTGCTCCTCACTAGCCCTTGCAGTCATTGCAGATAAACAGCAAGACTGGGGCTCTGCTCTTTCCTAGCCTTGCAAACAGGCTCTAATCGTTTTCCCCCCTCGCGCTCCGAACTGCGAGATTGAGACCTTGCGCTCCCTCTCCTCCAAGGAAGGGGCTAGGAAGGAATTGTCTTGCTGCTCCTCACTAGCCCTTGCAGTCATTGCAGATAAACAGCAAGCCTGGGGCTCTGCTCTTTCCTAGCCTTGCAAACCGGCACTCTGCTTTTTCCCCCTCTCGCGCTCCGAACTGCGAGATTGAAACGTTGCACTCTCTCTCCTCCAAGGAAGGGGCTAGGTACGAATTGTCTTGCTGGTGCTCACTAGCCCTTGCAGTCATTGCAGATAAACAGCAAGACTGGGGCTCTGCTCTTTCCTAGCCTTGCAAACAGGCACTCTGCTTTTTCTCACTCTTGCGCTTCGAACTGCGAGATTGAGACCTTGCGCTCCCTCTCCTCCAAGGAAGGGGCTAGGAAGGAATTGTCTTGCTGGTGCTCACTAGCCCTTGCAGTCATTGCAGATAAACAGCAAGACTGGGGCTCTGCTCTTTCCTAGCCTTGCAAACCGGCACTCTGCTTTTTCCCCCTCTCGCGCTCCGAACTGCGAGATTGAAACGTTGCACTCTCTCTCCTCCAAGGAAGGGGCTAGGTACGAATTGTCTTGCTGGTGCTCACTAGCCCTTGCAGTCATTGCAGATAAACAGCAAGACTGGGGCTCTGCTCTTTCCTAGCCTTGCAAATAGGCACTCTGCTTTTTCTCCCTCTCGTGCTCCGAACAGCGTGATTATGACCTTGCGCTCCCTCTCCTCCAAGGAAGGGGCTAGGAAGGAATTGTCTTGCTGCTCCTCACTAGCCCTTGCAGTCATTGCAGATAAACAGCAAGACTGGGGCTCTGCTCTTTCCTAGCCTTGCAAACAGGCACTAATCTTTTTCTCCCTCTCGCGCTCTGAACAGCGAGATTGAAACGTTGCACTCTCTCTCCTCCAAGGAAGGGGCTAGGAGGGAATTGTCTTGCTGGTGCTCACTATCCGTTGCAGTCATTGCAGATAAACAGCAAGGCTGGGGCTCTCCTCTTTCCTAGCCTTGCAAATAGCACTCTGCTTTTTCTCCCTCTCGCGCTCCGAACTGCGAGATTGAAACGTTGCACTCCCTCTCCTCCAAGGAAAGGGCTAGGAAGGAATTGTCTTCCTGGTCCTCACTAGCCCTTGCAGTCCTTGCAGATAAACAGCAAGACTGGGGCTCTGCTCTTTCCTAGCCTTGCAAACAGGCACTCTGCTTTTTCTCCCTCTCGCGCTCCGAACTGCGAGATTGAAACGTTGCACTCCCTCTCCTCCAAGGAAGGGGCTAGGAAGGAATTGTCTTGCTGGTCCTCACTATCCCTTGCAGTCATTGCAGATAAACAGCAAGACTGGGGCTCTGCTCTTTCCTAGCCTTGCAAACAGGCACTCTGCTTTTTCTCCCTCTCGCGCTCCGAACTGCGAGATTGAAACGTTGCACTCCCTCTCCTCCAAGGAAGGGGCTAGGAAGGAATTGTCTTGCTGGTGCTCACTATCCGTTGCAGTCATTGCAGATAAACAGGAAGACTGCGGCTCTGCTCTTTCCTAGCCTTGCAAACAGGCACTCTGCTTTTTCTCACTCTTGTGCTTCGAACTGCGAGATTGAGACCTTGCGCTCCCTCTCCTCCAAGGAAGGGGCTAGGAAGGAATTGTCTTGATGCTCCTCACTAGCCCTTGCAGTCATTGCAGATAAACAGCAAGACTGGGGCTCTGCTCTTTCCTAGCCTTGCAAACCGGCACTCTGCTTTTTCCCCCACTCGCGGTCTGAACTGCGAGATTGAAACGTTGCACTCTCTCTCCTCCAAGGAAGGGGCTAGGAAGGAATTGTCTTGCTGCTCCTCACTAGCCCTTGCAGTCATTACAGATAAACAGCAAGACTGGGGCTCTGCTCTGTCCTAGCCTTGCAAACAGGCTCCAATCTTTTTCTCACTCTAGCGCTCCGAACTGCGAGATTGAAACGTTGCACTCTCTCTCCTCCAAGGAAGGGGCTAGGAAGGAATTGTCTTGCTGGTGCTCACTAGCCCTTGCAGTCATTGCAGATAAACAGCAAGACTGGGGCTCTGCTCTGTCCTAGCCTTGCAAACAGGCAGTCTGCTTTTTCTCCCTCTCGCGCTCCGAACTGCGAGATTGAAACGTTGCACTCCTTCTCCTCCAAGGAAGGGGCTAGGAAGGAATTGTCTTGCTGGTGCTCACTAGCCCTTGCAGTCATTGCAGATACACAGCAAGGCTGGGGCTCTGCTCTTTCCTAGCCTTGCAAACAGGCACTCTGCTTTTTCTCCCTCTCGCGCTCCGAACGGCGAGATTGAAACGTTGCACTCCCTCTCCTCCAAGGAAGGGGCTAGGAAGGAATTGTCCTGATGCTCCTCACTAGCCCTTGCAGTCATTGCAGATAAACAGCAAGACTGGGGCTCTGCTCTTTCCTAGCCTTGCAAACAGGCACTCTGCTTTTTCCCCCTTGCGCGCTCCGAACTGCGAGATTGAAACGTTGCTCTCCCTCTCCTCCAAGGAAGGGGATAGGAAGGAACTGTCTTGCTGGTCCTCACTAGCCCTTGCAGTCATTGCAGATAAACAGCAAGACTGGGGCTCTGCTCTTTCCTAGCCTTGCAAACAGGCACTCTGCTTTTTCTCACTCTTGCGCTTCGAACTGCGAGATTGAGACCTTGCGCTCCCTCTCCTCCAAGGAAGGGGCTAGGAAGGAATTGTCTTGATGCTCCTCACTAGCCCTTGCAGTCATTGCAGATAAACAGCAAGACTGGGGCTCTGCTCTTTCCTAGCCTTGCAATCAGGCAGTCTGCTTTTTCCCCCTCTCGCGCACCGAACTGCGAGATTGAAACGTTGCACTCTCTCTCCTCCAAGGAAGGGGCTAGGAAGGAATTGTCTTGCTGGTGCTCACTAGCCCTTGCAGTCATTGCAGATAAACAGCAAGACTGGGGCTCTGCTCTTTCCTAGCCTTGCAAATAGGCACTCTGCTTTTTCTCCCTCTCGTGCTCCGAACAGCGTGATTATGACCTTGCGCTCCCTCTCCTCCAAGGAAGGGGCTAGGAAGGAATTGTCTTGCTGCTCCTCACTAGCCCTTGCAGTCATTGCAGATAAACAGCAAGACTGGGGCTCTGCTCTTTCCTAGCCTTGCAAACAGGCACTCTGCTTTTTCTCCCTCTCGCGCTCCGAACTGCGAGATTGAAACGTTGCACTCTCTCTCCTCCAAGGAAGGGGCTAGGTACGAATTGTCTTGCTGGTGCTCACTACCCCTTGCAGTCATTGCAGATAAACAGCAAGACTGGGGCTCTGCTCTTTCCTAGCCTTGCAAACAGGCACTCTGCTTTTTCTCACTCTTGTACTTCGAACTGCGAGATTGTGACCTTGCGCTCCCTCTCCTCCAAGGAAGGGGCTAGGAAGGAATTGTCTTGCTGCTCCTCACTAGCCCTTGCATTCATTGCAGATCAACAGCAAGCCTGGGGCTCTGCTCTTTCCTAGCCTTGCAAACAGGCTCCAATCTTTTTCTCACTCTAGCGCTCCGAACAGCGAGATTGAAACGTTGCACTCTCTCTCCTCCAAGGAAGGGGCTAGGAAGGAATTGTCTTGCTGGTGCTCACTAGCCCTTGCAGTCATTGCAGATAAACAGCAAGCTTGGGGCTCTGCTCTTTCCTAGCCTTGCAAACCGGCACTCTGCTTTTTCCCCCACTCGCGGTCTGAACTGCGAAATTGAAACGTTGCACTCTCTCTCCTCCAAGGAAGGGGCTAGGAAGGAATTGTCTTGCTGCTCCTCACTAGCCCTTGCAGTCATTACAGATAAACAACAAGACTGGGGCTCTGCTCTTTCCTAGCCTTGCAAACAGGCTCCAATCTTTTTCTCACTCTAGCGCTCCGAACTGCGAGATTGAAACGTTGCACTCTCTCTCCTCCAAGGAAGGGGCTAGGAAGGAATTGTCTTGCTGGTGCTCACTAGCCCTTGCAGTCATTGCAGATAAACAGCAAGACTGGGGCTCTGCTCTGTCCTAGCCTTGCAAACAGGCAGTCTGCTTTTTCTCCCTCTCGCGCTCCGAACTGCGAGATTGAAACGTTGCACTCCTTCTCCTCCAAGGAAGGGGCTAGGAAGGAATTGTCTTGCTGGTGCTCACTAGCCCTTGCAGTCATTGCAGATAAACAGCAAGGCTGGGGCTCTGCTCTTTCCTAGCCTTGCAAACAGGCACTCTGCTTTTTCTCACTCTCGCGCTCCGAACGGCGAGATTGAAACGTTGCACTCCCTCTCCTCCAAGGAAGGGGCTAGGAAGGAATTGTCCTGATGCTCCTCACTAGCCCTTGCAGTCATTGCAGATAAACAGCAAGACTGGGGCTCTGCTCTTTCCTAGCCTTGCAAACAGGCACTCTGCTTTTTCTCACTCTTGCACTTCGAACTGCGAGATTGAGACCTTGCGCTCCCTCTCCTCCAAGGAAGGGGCTAGGAAGGAATTGTCTTGATGCTCCTCACTAGCCCTTGCAGTCATTGCAGATAAACAGCAAGACTGGGGCTCTGCTCTTTCCTAGCCTTGCAATCAGGCAGTCTGCTTTTTCCCCCTCTCGCGCACCGAACTGCGAGATTGAAACGTTGCACTCTCTCTCCTCCAAGGAAGGGGATAGGAAGGAACTGTCTTGCTGCTCCTCACTAGCCCTTGCAGTCATTGCAGATAAGCAGCAAGACTGGGGCTCTGCTCTTTCCTAGCCTTGCAAACAGGCACTCTGCTTTTTCTCACTCTTGTACTTCGAACTGCGAGATTGTGACCTTGCGCTCCCTCTCCTCCAAGGAAGGGGCTAGGAAGGAATTGTCTTGCTGCTCCTCACTAGCCCTTGCAGTCATTGCAGATAAACAGCAAGACTGGGGCTCTGCTCTTTCCTAGCCTTGCAAACAGGCTCTAATCGTTTTCCCCCCTCGCGCTCCGAACTGCGAGATTGAGACCTTGCGCTCCCTCTCCTCCAAGGAAGGGGCTAGGAAGGAATTGTCTTGCTGCTCCTCACTAGCCCTTGCAGTCATTGCAGATAAACAGCAAGCCTGGGGCTCTGCTCTTTCCTAGCCTTGCAAACAGGCTCCAATCTTTTTCTCACTCTAGCGCTCCGAACAGCGAGATTGAAACGTTGCACTCTCTCTCCTCCAAGGAAGGGGCTAGGAAGGAATTGTCTTGCTGGTGCTCACTAGCCCTTGCAGTCATTGCAGATAAACAGCAAGACTGGGGCTCTGCTCTTTCCTAGCCTTGCAAACAGGCACTCTGCTTTTTCTCACTCTCGCGCTCCGAACGGCGAGATTGAAACGTTGCACTCTCTCTCCTCCAAGGAAGGGGCTAGGAAGGAATTGTCCTGATGCTCCTCACTAGCCCTTGCAGTCATTGCAGATAAACAGCAAGACTGGGGCTCTGCTCTTTCCTAGCGTTGCAAACAGGCACTCTGCTTTTTCCCCCTTGCGCGCTCCGAACTGCGAGATTGAAACGTTGCACTCTCTCTCCTCCAAGGAAGGGGCTAGGAAGGAATTTTCTTGATGGTGCTCACTAGCCCTTGCAGTCATTGCAGATAAACAGCAAGCCTGGGGCTCTGCTCTTTCCTAGCCTTGCAAACAGGCACTCTGCTTTTTCTCACTCTTGCGCTTCGAACTGCGAGATTGAGACCTTGCGCTCCCTCTCCTCCAAGGAAGGGGCTAGGAAGGAATTGTCTTGATGCTCCTCACTAGCCCTTGCAGTCATTGCAGATAAACAGCAAGCCTGGGGCTCTGCTCTTTCCTAGCCTTGCAAACAGGCAGTCTGCTTTTTCCCCCTCTCGCGCTCCGAACGGCGAGATTGAAACGTTGCACTCCTTCTCCTCCAAGGAAGGGGCTAGGAAGGAATTGTCCTGATGCTCCTCACTAGCCCTTGCAGTCATTGCAGATAAACAGCAAGACTGGGGCTCTGCTCTTTCCTACCCTTGCAAACAGGCACTCTGCTTTTTCCCCCTTGCGCGCTCCGAACTGCGAGATTGCGACCTTGCGCTCCCTCTCCTCCAAGGAAGGGGATAGGAAGGAATTGTCTTGCTGGTGCTCACTAGCCCTTGCATTCATTGCAGATAAACAGCAAGCCTGGGGCTCTGCTCTTTCCTAGCCTTGCAAACAGGCTCCAATCTTTTTCTCACTCTAGCGCTCCGAACAGCGAGATTGAAACGTTGCACTCTCTCTCCTCCAAGGAAGGGGCTAGGAAGGAATTGTCTTGCTGGTGCTCACTAGCCCTTGCAGTCATTGCAGATAAACAGCAAGACTGGGGCTCTGCTCTTTCCTAGCCTTGCAAACAGGCACTCTGCTTTTTCTCACTCTTGCGCTTCGAACTGCGAGATTGAGACCTTGCGCTCCCTCTCCTCCAAGGAAGGGGCTAGGAAGGAATTGTCTTGATGCTCCTCACTAGCCCTTGCAGTCATTGCAGATAAACAGCAAGACTGGGGCTCTGCTCTTTCCTAGCCTTGCAAACCGGCACTCTGCTTTTTCCCCCTCTCGCGCTCCGAACTGCGAGATTGAAACGTTGCACTCTCTCTCCTCCAAGGAAGGGGCTAGGTACGAATTGTCTTGCTGGTGCTCACTAGCCCTTGCAGTCATTGCAGATAAACAGCAAGACTGGGGCTCTGCTCTTTCCTAGCCTTGCAAATAGGCACTCTGCTTTTTCTCCCTCTCGTGCTCCGAACAGCGTGATTATGACCTTGCGCTCCCTCTCCTCCAAGGAAGGGGCTAGGAAGGAATTGTCTTGCTGCTCCTCACTAGCCCTTGCAGTCATTGCAGATAAACAGCAAGCTTGGGGCTCTGCTCTTTCCTAGCCTTGCAAACAGGCACTAATCTTTTTCTCCCTCTCGCGCTCTGAACAGCGAGATTGAAACGTTGCACTCTCTCTCCTCCAAGGAAGGGGCTAGGAGGGAATTGTCTTGCTGGTGCTCACTATCCGTTGCAGTCATTGCAGATAAACAGCAAGGCTGGGGCTCTCCTCTTTCCTAGCCTTGCAAATAGCACTCTGCTTTTTCTCCCTCTCGCGCTCCGAACTGCGAGATTGAAACGTTGCACTCCCTCTCCTCCAAGGAAAGGGCTAGGAAGGAATTGTCTTCCTGGTCCTCACTAGCCCTTGCAGTCCTTGCAGATAAACAGCAAGACTGGGGCTCTGCTCTTTCCTAGCCTTGCAAACAGGCACTCTGCTTTTTCTCCCTCTCGCGCTCCGAACTGCGAGATTGAAACGTTGCACTCCCTCTCCTCCAAGGAAGGGGCTAGGAAGGAATTGTCTTGCTGGTCCTCACTATCCCTTGCAGTCATTGCAGATAAACAGCAAGACTGGGGCTCTGCTCTTTCCTAGCCTTGCAAACAGGCACTCTGCTTTTTCTCCCTCTCGCGCTCCGAACTGCGAGATTGAAACGTTGCACTCCCTCTCCTCCAAGGAAGGGGCTAGGAAGGAATTGTCTTGCTGGTCCTCACTATCGCTTGCAGTCATTGCAGGTAAAGGTAGGGAATATCCTTTTGGTCAGTCTGGATCAGCTGTCCTGACTGTGCCCCCTCCCAGCTTCTTGTGCAGCTCCTCACTGGCAGAGCATGCGAAGATGAAAAGTCCTTGACTTAGTATAAGCACTACAACTACTTAGCAACAACTAAAAACATCAGTGTGTTATCCACATTATTCTCATATGAAATCCAAAACACAGCACTATACCAGCCATCAGGAAGAAAATTAACTCTATCCCAGCCTAAACCGGGACATCAAGCCAGCATGTGGGTGACCCAACTCCATGACTGTGACTCCTAGGCACCAGAGTAAGGCAAATAATAATGGGAATTAAAAATGTGGCAGAGATGTGGCTATTCTCTACAGTCTGAACACTGCAAATTCAAGAAATTCAGTCCTATTCTTTGGATGTCCTGAAGTAATGTGCCAGGGTTCTGCACTTTCTGAAAGACTGGCCCACTACTACATGTTGAAAGACTCACTGCTGCAAAGTATTACAAGACCTTTGCATTTGCTAGTCACCCTAAAATTGCTTTAAAAAAAAGATAAGTTAAAATAATTAATTTCTCTGACAGAATCCAAAGTGCCAAAGGTTATAGAAGGAAGTGAGCAGCAATGAAAATAAAATAAAGTCCATCTACCTACTGGATTACATCTAAAAGTGTCTTTTTCATGATATTGTCCAGCTGATAACTGGATATGATGCTTCACACCTTTGTGACTGAGTTTGTGGTTCTTCGGTGAGTCCTAATGCATCTATTTTCCTGTTACAGGTGTTGTGGCTTTGGGAGATCATGCTTTTTTGGTAACGATCTGGATTTATTCTGTGTGTGCCTGTAACAATGCCTTAGCCCTTAACCAGGGAAAAGTTTCAGACTTCCAGACTATTTTCTGCCGCTTCCAGGGAAATGTTATGATTCAAAGAAATCCAAACTTAAGAAATTTAGACTCAATAACATGAAAGTGTTATTCAGCGGACATCTTTATTGCAGCGCTGGACGCATGGGGGATATCTCCTCCTAACATGCGTGCGCTGAAACAAAAGTTCATCCTTTATATACCTTCAAGACATGAATATTCACACATTTTCCAAGAAATCTCCGCCTCCTTGCTTATCTACTACATTTACATAATGCTGGTGTTGCAAAACTACACTACGCATGCACGGGGGTCTCGGGTGGTCGTCGGTGGTCGTTTGGGGAGTTAGTCCCCTACTCCTTTTTCCCTTTTATGGTCACAGGTCTCTCGAGGATAATTCTTCTCCTTGAATGTTCACCCCTTCTGTTGTCCAGCCAAGCAGTTCCTTCTTATCATCCTTGTCTGAGCACTCCTGCCAGTCTGTCTCTATGCTCAAGGTTAAGATATCTTCTCTGTTCTCTTTAATCTCTCAGTCCTTGCTCTTAACTCTTCTCCTATTGGTTCTCTCCACCTGTCTTCTCCGTTTCTACTTGTGTTTTAATTTTCATGAGGCCTGCTTTCCTCGTGATTAACCGTTTACACATAGTTACAATGTTAGCATTGAGGCAAATACAGCCTAAGGACTATGAGAGTAGGCCGTTAAACATAATCACACAGTTATTAGGCTAAAGAATTCTATACTGAAGTTAAACTAATCATTTAATCAATAACCTTCCATATGTTAAGAAATTTGCAAAACTTACAGTTGATTAGCGATGCATGCTAAAACTTCATAATTGTTTTAGATCCTTGTTTCAATATAATCGACTGATTTGATTAACTGAGATTAATGAATACAACATATCATGTGCTCTCATATAACAGTAACTGGTGATGAGTTTGGGATTGAACTGAATTTCTCCCACCTACTTACCACATATTTTTGAAGGATGTTTAACTTGTCTTCAAGTCTGCCATCCCTGGCTATAATGAACTGATTTTTTCAAATGCACGGAAGCTCTATTACGTCTTTGCCATGCTAAGAATACTGCTTCCTTTCTCTTTCATCACAAGCAAAAGTATAGGAGCAGTGATGGAAATGCAACAAGGACAAAAAAGAATAGCTTGAGGATGTTGCTAAGAAAAAGTGCAGAGGAATTAAAAGTAATTTGAAAGAAAGTTTGACCCCAATATAGGTAAGCAGTTTGAAGAAAGAGGTGGCAGAATGAACACGAAAGGTAAAAGAAAATGAGAACAAATACGTTGTTTTGGAAAAGCAACCTAAGACAGACACATGAAAAAGGAATATGAGAAAACACAATGAAGTTGGAGAAGAAAACGATTCAGTATTTAAAAATGTGTGGAGTAATAAGGCACGGACTCTGGCGGGGATTCAAGCCAAAGACCTTTATTGTTAGCAAAGCTTGCTTTTTATACAAATACAGCCCGTTCACGCGCCTAGAAGTGCTACCCGGTTGGCTATTGCTTTAAGTCCACGCGACTCTCACAGAGGCAGGATTGGTCACCTCTGTATGTCCACGCGCTCCTTTGCTTCCTCTTAGTTGTTTACCACAGCTCCTTCTCCTCAAGGTTGAGCCCTGCAGGTGTCCAGCTGTTTACCAGCTTCTCAATGCCACAGCTCCTTCTCCTCAAGGTCGAGCCCTTGCAGGGTGATCCCAACAAAACTGAGAATAAAACAAGGAGATGGAAGGAAATGAGGATAAAGAAATTAAAAGAAAATCACAACAGCAGCAGCACTGAGTTTACTTGATTCAAATTTATTTTTTCAGAACAGTATGGTTTTTTTATATGTTCTTGGGAGTGAGGGCAAAGGAGGAACTGAGATATTTTTGAACACATGAAAACTCACACAGGCTCCCAACAAGCCTGGGATTCCCATCTGATGTTGCATTTAGGATTATAGGAATCTGCCTTCAGAGATCCTGAAGATAACCGGCAGACTGCACCACCCTTCTTACGGTGCACTGTCTGATGGCTGAGAAGTGTCAGTTGTTCTCCGTATGAAACTAAAATATAACAATCGGCCTCTAGTTTAACAGGTCATTCCATAACACAAAATATTTAGCAAGAGAAGGTGAAAATGACATTGGAAACTGAGTTCCAAAGTTGTCAATTTTGTAGTTTATGAGGAGAAATAGTGGGGGTGGTTTACTATAAGCAGTTTTCCCCTCCCCAATATAGTTTCATCAAGGTGTTTTATTACATTGTCACTCATGCTTTTGTACTGCTTTCTAATATTGTACTGACTTGTTTGAATCACTTTGAAAATTAAGGCTGCCTCCTTCTGAGACAAATCCAGGTCTCATTAAAATTCATAAATAGACAGCCAAAAGCTTTGAGCGCTTTTCCATTGACACTGAGAAATGGAAGTGTCCTTATTTATCCTGATGATAGCATATTATTTTGAAGGGTATCCACATCCATAGTCAACTGGGTTTTGATTAATATTTAGGGCTCACTATGAAGGAAATTTATTTTCATTAAGGAGTTCTGTGACACAAACTAGCTGATGGTATCTCAAATCAGGATCGTATCAGTGTTTAATTGCATTCTTTCAACATGAAAAAAAACATTGGCATTAAATGCAAATATATGCTGACAAGCAGCAGCAGTCTGATTTTCTTGGGTAGCATATGTATACCAGGGTCTCCATTGTATATTGTCACTACTGATTGCATGAACATTCCCTCATGTCATGAAAATGTTTAGAGGTAGTGGGGGAAGAAGGGAGATAATTTCTTGTCTCTGCTATTGTGTCCAACTCAGCTCATGTTACACAACAATACCAAGGCTGAAGTCCAAGTTGTGAAGTATATTTGGGCACTGCATTGTTTATATTTGTCATTCTGCCAAATATGCACCAAAATAATGATAATTCTCCAAATTCATGCCTGAATTCAATTAGAAAAATAAAATTCACATGCTTTAGTCAAAAAGGAAAATTGCAAAATTTTGACACGTGTAATCTCAGAAATAAAAGTATTTAGTCGTATTAACTGATAGCCACACCAGTAACTGAGCAGTGGGCCATTCAAGGCTTCAATATAGAAAGCACTTAAACTTAAACAGATAAAATCAACTGGCTAGCATGTTTACTTAGGAATGTGTCTAAACTTCTGTAGGATATACTCTTCATAAAAAAAATTTCAGGATCAGGCTCCATTATGCAAAGTTTGCATTGCAAATACACTATATAAAACATTAGTATCTGACCTTATAGTGGGTGTCTGCTATAGGCCACCTGTCCAGGAAGAACAAGTGGTTCAGGACCTCTACAGACACATAGGAGCAGCCTCATGTTCGCAGGCCCTGGTCCTCACGAGGAACTTCAACCACCCTGATATCTGCTGGAGGGACAACATAGCATGGCATAAACAATCCAGGACATTCATGGAGTGCATCAATGACAACTTCCTCCTCTAAGTGATAGAGGAGAGGTGCTCTGCTGGACCTCCTACTGACCAACAAGGAGGGGCTGGTTGGGGATGTGAAGGTCAAAGGCAGCCTTGGCTACAGTGACCATGAGGTGGCGGAGTTCGGGATCCTGAGGGGAGAAAGGAGGGCAAAAAGCAAGCTCACAACCCTGGACTTGAGGAGAGCTGACTGACCTCGGAAGCATCCTGTGGGATAAGGCCCTGGAGGGAAGAGGGGCCCAAGAAAGCTGGTTAATATTTGAGGATCACTTCTTCCAAGCTCAGGAGCATGTCCTGTTGAGCAGGGGGAGAGACAGAGCAGCTTGGTGGGCACCTGATGGTTAGCCAAGGTCAACCCACCACAAACAGGTTGCTCAAAGAGCTTTTTGAGTCTCCCTCCTTGTGAATATTCAAAAGCCATTTGGACATGGTCCTGGGCAACTGACTCTAGGTGGCTGTGCTTGAGCAGGGCGTGTGTGGACAAGATGACCTCCAGAAGTCCCTTCCAACCTCAACCATTCTGGGATTAGTTGGCCTTTATTTTTAGTGTCTTAGTAGATCACAAATGTGACGTATAATGTAGATATTAATATACCCATCTAATTAAGCTTAAGGTTGTTGTAGAACAAGTGCTTTTGAACTAAATCTTTCTTGGTTTTAGGCTGAATTCATTTATCCAGAGGGTTTGGGTTGTATGTCCAATTTGTTGGACAAGTTGTTGTGGGAATCTACTATTGACCAGACAGCCAGTATGATGACACTGATGAATTATTCTACAAAGAATTAAGGAATATCTCTAGATCGGTTGCCCTTGTCCTTACGGGTGATTTTAACTTCCCAGACATTAACTAGGAATATCATACAGTGGACACAAACAGGTCCATGAAATTCCTGAAGCATGTTGAAGATACCTTCTTGGTGCAGGTACTAAGGGAGCTGACTAGGAAAGGTGCTCTCCTAGACTTGTTGTTTGTAGACAGAGGGACTCACGGGTGAAGTGGTGATTGGTGGCTGTCTTGGTCACAGTGACCATAAAGTAGTTGAGTTTCAAATTGTTGGCGATAGGAGAAAAACTGACAACAAAAATTCAACCCTGGATATGAGGAGAGCAGACTTTGAGCTGCTGGAGCTAGTTTGTAAGGCTCCCTGGGAATCTGCTTTTGAAGGTATTGGGATCCACGAATGCTGGTCACTTTTTAAGAGCCATCTCTTAAGAGCACAGGAGCAGGTAATTCCAAAGTGTTGAAAGTCAAGCAAGTGGGGCAGAAGGCCGGCTTGGCTGAACAGGGATCTTCTTCTAGAAAATAGGTGGAAAAGGAAAGTGTACAGACATTGGAAGCAAGGACAGGTGACATGGGAGGACTACAGAGATGCTGTCCGCTTTGTAGGGAGAGAATTTGTGCAGCCAAAGCTTGATTAGAGTTCAAGCTGGCCAGCACTGTGAAGGACAACAAAAAGGGCTTTTTTTAATATCTTAACAGCAAACGGAGGATCAGAGATAACATTGGGCTGTTGCTTGACGAGGTTGTCACCTCACAAGTAGGGACAGAGACAAAGCAGGGACGTATAATGCCTTCTTTGCCTCTGTCTTCAACACTGATGATGGGCTCTGGGACCCCTGGAGCCCTGTGTTGGAAGACTCTGACTGGGAGGGATGATAAACTCCCAGCTGACTCTGAACTGGTTTGAGACTTGCTGCTCCAGCTGGATGCACATAAGTCTATGGGGCCTGATGGGATTCATCCCAGGGTACTGAAAGCGTTGGCCAATGTCATTGCGGGACCTCTCTCTTGGGAGTCTGGAGAGGTCCCAGTTGACTGGAAGCTGGCAAATGTTGTCCCAGTTTTTGAGAAGGGTAAGAAGGAAGACCCTGGTAATTACAGGCCTGTCAGTCTCACTTCAGAGCCCAGTAAAATTATGGAGAACGCTATTCTGGGAGTTGTTGAAAAACACTTGAGAGACAACGCAGTCATTGGTCATAGCCAGCACAGGTTCATGAGGGGAAAGTCCTGCTTAACCAACTTCATTTCCCTGCAGTAGGGACAGGGAGCCAGACAGAGAGCGAATGGCAGAGAAGGAAAAAAAAACACCACTGTGACAGGCTACAGGGCAGAGAGGGAGCGATTCAAGACACGGGACAGAGAACGGCAAAATAGCGATGGGCCGCTGGGCAGAGAGGGAGGAATTTAAAAGTGTAAGTAAAGACAGAGACAGAGAGATGGACAGAGAGACAGAGAGAAAGAGAAAACAGCGACGGGCTTCAAGACAGATAGAGAGGAATTGAAAGATCCCGGCAGGGAGCCGGACAGGGCAAGACGGCGAAAGAAATGAAACTGCAGCGTGGCTCAGGGCTGACAAGGACGAAATTGCAAAACAGGGACAGGGAGCAGGATAGAGGGAGACAGAGGAAGAGAGACACTTGTGCTGTGCTACAGGGCCAAGAAGGAAGACTTTGAACACCAGGGACACGGGGCCGGGCAGAGAGCGCCAGAGACAGCAAAAATACCGACGGGCTACAGGACAGAGCGGGAGGAAGGCAAACATGGTGGCTGGGAGCCAGACAGAGAGAGACTGCGAAAGAAAAGAGCAGCAACACGCTACACGGCAGAGAGGGAGGAATGGAAAAGCAGGGACAGGGAGCCAGACTGGGAGAGGCAGAGGAAGGAAAAATAGCCACGGGCTACAAGCTAGGGAGAGAGAGGACCTAAAAGACAGGGACGGGGAGCTGGTCAGAGTGAGATGGAGAAAGGAGGTATGGGGGGACACGGACGGATACCACATCAGCGTGGGAAAGAGAGGGGGCCAGGGGAGGGGCAGCGAGGGCCCGGGATGCAGAATAGGGGCAACAGGGCCCCGAGGGCCTGGGACTCACCGCAGCTTTCACTCCCTGCACTGCTGGGAGAGTTTGCCAGTTCAGACGCTTCTTCCTCCTCTCCTCCCTTCGCCTTCTGTAACTCCTGTCGCTTGGCTGTCCTCCACCCAAGAGAATACCGGGGTGTCTTACAGCTCGTACAAGACGAGGCTCCCTACGCACGTAGCCTCGCTCGTGCGCCACACGGCCGCTTCCGGTGATGCGTGCAGACCCTGCACATTCGACTGCCCGTGTACGTCAGGTGCGGCGCACCTGGGAGCGACAGCGTCCATCGCTCACGTGGCCCTGTCCTTTCCTGGGCCTGTCGTTAGAAGCACACCTGGGAAAGAAGATCCTGGCCGTCTGCGACGGATTAGGACCGGAAGGCACGAGGGGAGCCCTCGGCGCACTCGAACGGCGGGCGCGAGGCAGCGGCCCCTCCCCGCAGCCAGGTGGTTGCAGGGACTCGCCGCAAGGCCGGGCGCTCCTGCACGCGATCTGTTTCGCGAGCCCCGAGGCAGCCACGATTAACGAGCCCGATGACGCCCGCGCTGGGCCGGGGGTGGGCAGAGGCAGAAGTAGAAGCAGGGGACAGGGACACCGGGCGCAGCAGCGCTGGCGTGGGCGGGAGAGCAGGGAACGGTGTGGGGAAGGGTCACTCGGGACGCCTGCTCCGGTAGCCCGGCCTAAGTGACGGCCGAGGACGCCTAAGCACCGCGTACGTCTAAAGAAACCCGCCGGCGTAGGGTGGCAGGAAGAACACCGGTACGCGACCACCGGCTGAAGCTGCCGCGCCCAGGCCCAGCTGACCGCTGCCACGGACTCCCGATCCCTCTGCTGCAGCAGGAGTTTGTTGCACAGGCACGCGTTCGTTTTGCGCGCGCACGTGCAAGCGTGACTCAGAACGCAGGCTGACGTCAGGCTACAAAAGCCGCCCGAACGCCCCACTTGCGTCACATCTGCTTTGCCTGCAACAAGCGGGTCGTTTCCGAGGCATTTTCCCGGCTGCTCAGGCAGAGCACACACCATCACGCGCTCGAGGCAGAGCCGGGCAGGCGGAACTTACGCGCCGCCGTTCGAGAGCGCGGCTCTGACCCGACACCGCGGCAGCAACGCTCCCGCCCGCACTGCTCGAGGTGCGCGAGTAACGAAGCTGGGGGCATCGTTTAGTCTCTGTGAGCAGTTAACTGCGAGGTGCAACCTTGAGGGGAGGAACAAGATAATCACAAAAGCAGCACAGCTCCGGAACCTTGAGGGAACTGTCCTAATTAACATCTAATTGGCATAATAGCAACCTGCCCCCGGGCGGGGAAAGCCCCCTCCTCGCTCAGCA
The DNA here is from genome assembly GCF_964289735.1 of Phaethon aethereus. Taxonomy (NCBI): domain Eukaryota; kingdom Metazoa; phylum Chordata; class Aves; order Phaethontiformes; family Phaethontidae; genus Phaethon; species Phaethon aethereus. Next base: position 17,198,954 of record NC_138581.1, read on the forward strand.
TGCCCGGGAAGAAAGAAGGACGCTGCGACTTTAAGCGGAGACGAGGCTGGCGAGAACCGAGGGGAACAAGGGCGACGGAGCCAACTGTTGAAAACACCGGTAACCGCTGCGCGGAGCGTAGCCACGCGGTCCGAGTGTGGCCCGAGGGGTGCGAGCTCTGTGCGCTACCACCTCGCACCCAGCTCTGCACGCAGCCGGAAGAAAAGCCAACACCCCGGCTCCGCACGTTCGCCGCCTGCCCGCGCACCGGCGGAAGAACCGTGTGTGGGACAACAGCACCGCCCCGCGGGGACGGGGCCCGCCCCGGAGGCGGGCAGAGACCCGGCGGAGCGAGGCGCGCGCGTGCGCCGTGAGGTGTCTCTGCCTGCGCGCCCCCCCCCCCCGCCCTCCGGGCGGTACCTCACAGCGCCTGTCCCGCGAGGCTATAGGGACGCGCGGCCGCTCACGCGCGCTCCCGGCGCCGCGTGCTGGGGTCGCGCACCCGCGGGGGCGGGAGGACTCCCGCCTCGCCGCGGGGCCTGGCCCTTCCTCGCTGCAGGCGGCTGCCTGCGGAACGGCCTTCGCGCCGCTCCTCAGCCGGCTCCTGCCGGCGGGCGGGCCCGGGCGGCGCCCCCGGGGCACCGCAGGGCCAGCGCCGGCCTCAGCCGCACCTGCAGCCCGCTTCGAGCGTCGGGCCCGCAGCTGCAACCCCTCGGGAGCAGGCGGCCGCCACCCCCCCCAACGGCACGGGAGCCCCTGCCCTGGGCCTGGGCCCGGCCCCGCAGCGGAGGAACGCACCCGGGCGCGCAAAGCGGGCAGCGCAGGTTTGTTCCCTCGGGCGCACCGGGAGCTGCCGCCCAGGCTCGGTGCCCGACGGCGGCCGGGCGGAGGGGGAAGAGGGGAGAGGGAAGCGGGAGGAAGCGCAGAGGCGGGGAGAGAAGAGGCGAGGGACGGGGAGCCAGGCCCGGGGGGGCGGGAGCCGGACGTGGGCGTCGAGGCGGAGGAAGAGGGAGAACTGCAGCGTGGGGAGGGGGGAGATGAAGCGATAAAGAAAAGGGGGAGGGAGCGGGGGAGAGAGCTGAGTGGGACCGAGCGGGGCAGCGGGGACAGCGGAGAGGGACAGCGAGAACGAGCGGCGCCCGGCCTGGGAGCGGCGGGTACCGCGACAGGGAGCTGGGTATCGGGAGACAGAGAGAAAACTGCACGAGGGGACCAGAGCAGAAGGAATTAAGAAAAAAGGGGGTGGGGGGTGTGTGTGTGAAGGGACAGGAAGGCAGATAGAGGCAGTCATGGAAAGAGAAAGGGAAAAGGGACAAACACGGGAAAGAATTAAAAATTAGAGACCATCAGCTGGACAGAGCCATAAGAATAGAAAGGGGACGGGATGCAGAGTCAGGGCATTAAAACCCCGTCAAAGGGAGCGATGCGGAGGGGGATGCGGAAGAGAAAAGAAAAAGCGACGGGCGGCAGGAAACACGGGGAAGAAAAACAAAAAACCGAAACCACGGGACAGGGAACCGGATAAATGGAGACGTAGAAATAAAATTTTAAAAGCGACGTGGTACGTGACAGGGTTACGTCAAGACGTTAAGGCCCCCCTCGCCCCCGCGACCTCCAGCCCCGGTTTGCTGGCCGAGCGCTATGTCGTACGGTCGGGAACATCCCTTTGGGCAGCTGGGGGTCAGCTGTCCCGGCCGCGTCCCCTCCCAACCCCGCGCGCACCCCCGCTCTACTCGCTGGCGGGGCCGCGGGAGCAGCAGAACAGCCCTTGACGCCGCGCAAGCGCCGCTCGGCGAGACCCGGCGCGTGTCCCCGCGTCATCGACGCCGGGTGTCGGCGCAAATCCAACACGTAGCCCTGCGCCAGCTACCGCGAATAAAACTAACTCTACATCTGAGCCCAAACTAGCGCGCGCGGGAATACAGTTTTAAAAAGTTGAGCGCGGTACTAGAAACGCGGGAAAAAATTTAAGACTGGGGACAGGAATCCAGATAAAGAGAGACATAGAAAGAAGATTTAAAAAGCAGCGGGGTACGGGAAAGCACTAAAAACTAGGGACAGCAAACCTCACAAATGTTGTCGAGAAAGAAAAATGGAATAAGCAATGGCATTAAGAAAAGACAAGAAACAATTAAAAAACCCCAAGGAGATGGTAAATAACAGAGCCACAAACGAAAATACAGTTCTAAAAGCGACAGGGTACACAACGGACAGGAATAAATTAAAAAATATGGATAGGGAGCTTGATAAAAGTAGACCTAGAACAGAAACTGAAAGAGCGACAGGGCTCGGGACAGACAGGAATAAAAATAAAAATGAAAGACGGTGAATTGGTTTAAGCGGACATGGAGAGAGCACGTAAAAAGCAGCTGGGTAAAGGAGAAGCTGGGGGGGGGGAAGGGGACAGAAAACTGGATAAAAGTTGATGTAAAAAGGAAATTTTGAAAGCCAAGGCATTAAGGAAAGGCAAGGGAAAAAAAAAGTAAAATAAGCGTAGGGTGATGGAGAGTGACATAGGAAGAAAATTATAAAAGCGGAAGCATTGAGGAAAAACAAGAAAAAGTTAAAAATGACAACAGACAGAAAAATACAGAGAGACATAGGAAGAAAATTTCAAAAGCGACGGGGTACAGCACGGATGAGAAACAAATAAAAAATATAGACAGCGAATTGGTTAAAGTAGACACGGAAAGAAAATTTTAGAAGCGATGGGGTACAGCGTAGATGGGAAAACAAAAAACAGGGACAGTGAGGTGGATAAACTTTGATGTAGAAAGAAAATTAATTTAAAACGCGACGGCCTTTAGCAAAGATGAGAATAAATTAAAAATAAGACTGTGGAAAAACAGACACATAAAAATGTAAAAAGCAACGGGGTACACGACACGGGAAAGAGTTAAAAGACACGGATAGGGAGCTCGACAAAAGCAGACATGGGAACTTGAAGCAGCGCCAGGGTACAGGACAGACGGGGGAGAATTACAAAACGCAGGCAGCGAACCGCAGAAAAGTAGCCATCGAAACACAAGTTAAAATGGAGGGAGTATGATACAGACAGGAAAAAAAAATAAAACGGCGGACAGGAAGCTAAATAAATGGAGACATAGAAAGAAAGTTATTAATATGACTGGGTGCGGGACAGAGGCGGAGATAAAAAACAGGGGCAAGGAATCGGGTAGAGGGACGGAAGGACGTTTTAAGAAGCGACAGGCTACGAGAAAAGCAGGAAAGAATTAAAAAAATAGGAACAGGAATGAGGATAGAAGGAAATACTGAAACAAAATTTAAAAAGTGACAGGGTATACGGAAAAAAGGGAGGAGTTAAAAGTACGGGAAAGGGAAGCTGGATAAAGGGAATCGTTGAAGGAGAAATTAGGTAGCGGTGGGGTGCGAGAAATACGGGGGGGGGAGGGGAACCAAACAAAAAACACCAAACAAAAAAACGGAGAAAGGGAGCCGGGTAGAGGGAGAGAGGCGGGGCGGAGCGGTCGCCCGGTGTGACCGGGCTGCGGCTGCAGCGAGGAAGAACGTGAGCGGGGTACGCCCCATGGACCAGCAGGTGCCGGGGAAAGCCCCGAGGCGGGGCGGCGGGGTCCGCGTCGGAGGCACGGAGCAGGGGCGTGTGGGAGCCGGCGGCGGGGGCTGCCCGGAGCCGCGCGGCGGAGCGCGGGTTTAGCGCTCGCGTCTCGGCGGGTCTTGCGGGGGAAAAGGGGGAGCCGGTGTCTGCGCAGGGTCAGCCAGCAGGGCAGGCTGCGCCTGGCGGCACGGCGGGAGCCGTAGCCCTGAGGCACGGGGCTTAGGGCCGGCGACGGTCGTTCCCCCGCGCATGCCGGGAAGCGTAGTCTTGTGGCAGGGGGCTGGCGGGCGGCCATGCTGTGCTTGCCAGTGCATGCCGGGAGATGTAGGTTTTGCGACCTGGCCTCCCAGGCATGCGTGGTGGCGCGCCTCCTCCCCGCGCTCGGTGCTGCCTCCCTGTGCGCGAACTTAGGTACTGCAGCTCGGCAGTCATTACAGATAAAAGGAAAGACTGGGGCTCTGCTCTTTCCTAGCCTTGCAAACAGCCAATGCAGTTCCTAAAACTCTCGAAAATAAGGCCATGTGCCGGGTCCTGCAATTCCGTCACAACAACTCCATGCAATGCTACAGGCTTGGGGAGGAGTGGCTGGAGAGCTGCCCAGACGGAATATTATGATGATGATGATGATGATGATGATGATTTCCTCTGCCTTTGCTGTCCTATTAAACCGTTTTTAACCCAACCCATGAGTATTTTTTTCCAGCTCTCTCCCCCATCCCACCTGGGATGGGCGGGAGGCAAGTAAGCGGCTGCGTGGTGCTTAGTTGCCAGCTGAGGCTAAACCACAATAGCCCCACAGCTCTTTTCAGGGTCTATAGCAAGCTTTGTAGCGCTCTCCTTCCTCCAGAAGCCCTCAGGCTTTCATTGTGCCCCAGAGCACTCTTACCTTCCTGTCTGCCATCTACAATGCCTTTGTTTGGTCCCTGCTCTCCTGAGGGTATCTGTACTCTGTTCCTATCCCCTCCTGAACACCTCATTGTGTCACCAATCTTTTGTTTGTCTCCCTCTTCCCCAACATCCCCCACCCCCAGAGTCCTCTCATCTCTGTCATGATACCTCCTGAGACTGTTCTGGTGTGCCATGGCACCCTTCAAGCTCTGCAGCCCTCTTTGTCTCTCTCTTATTCAGCCAGATCCATTCCTCGGGCTTTCTCTGTGCCCCAGAGCTCTCTTACCTTTATTCACTGCCATCTAGGACATCTAGTCTATCCAGTCACTCATTCCATGAGGACATCTGTACATTGCTGGGACACCCTTTTGAGTTTTGCATTGTGCCCCAGAGTCGTCTTCTGTCTCTCACTCTTAGCTCTCATCGTCATGCCTTCTGAGGCCATCCTTGTGCCCCCTTTGTTCAGCCCCTGGCCACCCAAGACCATCTGTATTCTGCTCAACTGATCAACTGAAATTGAAGGAGGAACTGCCGCCCTGGGCAGCAGAAGGTGGAGAAGGGACAGGCTCCGTCATGGCCCATTTCCTACCCGGATAGAGCTGCCGGGCTTGGCCGGGGCCCGGGCAGGGCCCTGCTGCCCTCCAGAGAACCCCAGGGCCTCTGACAGGCCTCCCAGGGGCACACGTGGGGCCAAGCAGCCCCTCCAGAGAGCCCCAGGGGCTCTCCCGGGCCTCGCAGGGCACCGTGGAAGGCGCTGTAGGGCCGCTGCGAAGGCCTGGGGAGCAGCACGGCTACCTGGGGCTCCGCGCGGGGCGCAGCAGAGCCCCTCCAGCTGTCTGGGGAACAGCAAGGCTCCACGGGGCTATGTACAGGCCCTCCCGGGGCCCTTGGGGGGGCCTGGGGGGCAGCAGGGCTCCGCGCGGGGCGCAGCAGAGCCCCTCCAGCTGTCTGGGGAACAGCAAGGCTCCACGGGGCTATGTACAGGCCCTCCCGGGGCCCTTGGGGGGGCCTGGGGGGCAGCAGGGCTCCCCAGGGGCGCAAGCGGGACCCAACGCGGCCCCCACAGCTGCCTGGGGGGCGGCAGGGTCCGCAGGGGTGATTGGGGGGCCTGTCAGAATAGGAACCCTCCGGGTGTCTGAGGGGCAGCAGGGCAGCGCGGGGCGGGGAAGAAGAGCTCAAAACAGCACGTCAAGTTCCACAGCCTTTATCGATGGCTGGGAGGCACAGGCAGTCCGGCTGTGCTAAGGCCTCTGCCTGCGGCCTGCAGAACGCCCGTTTCCATCCTGGGTCGCCATCTGAAGCGATCCTCTCGCTGCCCTTTGGCTGCTTCTTCAGGCTTGATGGCCAGCACACCCACTAGAGCCACGGCCCACCTGTCCCCTTCGCCACGAAATGGGAGCGGTGCAGAGGGCGGGCACCATCCAGGCTGGGATCTCCCTGGAGAGGGCAGAGCAGGCAAAAGCTTTCCTTCACCGTTCCTCTGGGTTTCACAGCCTGGCAGAGCAGCTGGTGCCTTGGGGCCACGACGCAGGGCGTGGTGCGTCCTGCACGGCCCCGGGTTGCTGGCAAGGGGGCAGGTCCAGCTGCTCAGGGGGTGCCCGTGCGCAGAGCACCCCGGGATCAGCTCTGCCCACAGCTCCAGCAGCACAGTCAGCCGCCTCCTGGGGCCGGGGTCCTCCACCTCCATGCCCTCCGGAGCCAGGAGCACAGCGCTTGCAGGTGGGATCCGGAGGGAGGCTTTTTCGCTGCAGCGTCCAGGACCAGCAGGGTTTGAGTTGCCAGGGAAGAGATGCAGGCGCTGCTGTCTCTTGCCTTGTCTTGAAGGGCTGGCACGGAAAGGAGCAGAGCCGAGGTCAGAGCCCGCATCTGCAGGGCATCTGCAGAGCCCCTCTGGCCAGCGCCCCCCCAACCCCCCAGCTCTTCCCATGGCCAGGAGGGAGGCAGGGGTGCCGGGATGAGCGGGAAGGTGCTGCCACCAATGCCCCACATCCCCCTGAAATCTCTCTCTGCTCTGCCCACGCCGCACCTCATGTGTGCAGGGAGCAGTGCCCTGCCCAGCTGGGGCAGGCGTTGGAGATTTCCTCCCAGGGTCTTTCCCCCTCTCCGCCAGCCCCTGCGGACACCCCACTGCCCTCACTCACCCCTGTAGATGACATGGAGCTTCTCCGGGTACCCATCCCTCAGCTGCAGCTCGGCGAGCCCTAGGCACACACAGTCCGTTACAGATCCCACTGGCCTGCCTGCCCCAGCAGCCCGGCTCCCTGCCACCAGCCCCACAGGCCAGGCCACGTGGCCTCCTCCCACTGGGCAAGGCTGAGCCCAGGGCGGTCCCCTGAGCGTGAAGGCCACGGCGGCTGCGAGGGACCCAAGAAGGCTCCCACCAGTCACTGCGACCGGGCAGGGGTGTGAGAGGGCACCAGGGAGCCCGTGAGCTCAAGCATCGGGCAGTCCGGGCTCTGCAGCCGCTCGCTGGATTCAGCAGCCACTGTGGCTGGGGATAAGCTGTCGCGGGGCAGAGACACACCCCCGGCGGGGTTGTGGCTCACAATGAACCTGATGGCTGCCTCACGCAAGGGCTCCTGTGGGCTTTGCAGGTACTGCAGGCTCTGCTGCAGGTGCTCCTCCAGTCTGCCACCGTCCTCCAGGAGCTGGAGAGAGCACAGGGGGCCAGCGTTGGCGCAGACCCTCCCCCAGCACCCAGGACTGGCCTCACCTGCCTTCCCCAGGCTCTGCCTTTTCTCCCTCTCGCGCTCTGAACTGCGAGATTGAAACGTTGCACTCTCTCTCCTCCAAGGAAGGGGCTAGGAAGGAATTGTCTTGCTGGTCCTCACTATCGCTTGCAGTCATTGCAGGTAAAGGTAGGGAATATCCTTTTGGTCAGTCTGGATCAGCTGTCCTGACTGTGCCCCCTCCCAGCTTCTTGTGCAGCTCCTCACTGGCAGAGCATGCGAAGATGAAAAGTCCTTGACTTAGTATAAGCACTACAACTACTTAGCAACAACTAAAAACATCAGTGTGTTATCCACATTATTCTCATATGAAATCCAAAACACAGCACTATACCAGCCATCAGGAAGAAAATTAACTCTATCCCAGCCTAAACCGGGACATCAAGCCAGCATGTGGGTGACCCAACTCCATGACTGTGACTCCTAGGCACCAGAGTAAGGCAAATAATAATGGGAATTAAAAATGTGGCAGAGATGTGGCTATTCTCTACAGTCTGAACACTGCAAATTCAAGAAATTCAGTCCTATTCTTTGGATGTCCTGAAGTAATGTGCCAGGGTTCTGCACTTTCTGAAAGACTGGCCCACTACTACATGTTGAAAGACTCACTGCTGCAAAGTATTACAAGACCTTTGCATTTGCTAGTTACCCTAAAATTGCTTTAAAAAAAAGATAAGTTAAAATAATTAATTTCTCTGACAGAATCCAAAGTGCCAAAGGTTATAGAAGGAAGTGAGCAGCAATGAAAATAAAATAAAGTCCATCTACCTACTGGATTACATCTAAAAGTGTCTTTTTCATGATATTGTCCAGCTGATAACTGGATATGATGCTTCACACCTTTGTGACTGAGTTTGTGGTTCTTCGGTGAGTCCTAATGCATCTATTTTCCTGTTACAGGTGTTGTGGCTTTGGGAGATCATGCTTTTTTGGTAACGATCTGGATTTATTCTGTGTGTGCCTGTAACAATGCCTTAGCCCTTAACCAGGGAAAAGTTTCAGACTTCCAGACTATTTTCTGCCGCTTCCAGGGAAATGTTATGATTCAAAGAAATCCAAACTTAAGAAATTTAGACTCAATAACATGAAAGTGTTATTCAGCGGACATCTTTATTGCAGCGCTGGACGCATGGGGGATATCTCCTCCTAACATGCGTGCGCTGAAACAAAAGTTCATCCTTTATATACCTTCAAGACATGAATATTCACACATTTTCCAAGAAATCTCCGCCTCCTTGCTTATCTACTACATTTACATAATGCTGGTGTTGCAAAACTACACTACGCATGCACGGGGGTCTCGGGTGGTCGTCGGTGGTCGTTTGGGGAGTTAGTCCCCTACTCCTTTTTCCCTTTTATGGTCACAGGTCTCTCGAGGATAATTCTTCTCCTTGAATGTTCACCCCTTCTGTTGTCCAGCCAAGCAGTTCCTTCTTATCATCCTTGTCTGAGCACTCCTGCCAGTCTGTCTCTATGCTCAAGGTTAAGATATCTTCTCTGTTCTCTTTAATCTCTCAGTCCTTGCTCTTAACTCTTCTCCTATTGGTTCTCTCCACCTGTCTTCTCCGTTTCTACTTGTGTTTTAATTTTCATGAGGCCTGCTTTCCTCGTGATTAACTGTTTACACATAGTTACAATGTTAGCATTGAGGCAAATACAGCCTAAGGACTATGAGAGTAGGCCGTTAAACATAATCACACAGTTATTAGGCTAAAGAATTCTATACTGAAGTTAAACTAATCATGTAATCAATAACCTTCCATATGTTAAGAAATTTGCAAAACTTACAGTTGATTAGCGATGCATGCTAAAACTTCATAATTGTTTTAGATCCTTGTTTCAATATAATCGACTGATTTGATTAACTGAGATTAATGAATACAACATATCATGTGCTCTCATATAACAGTAACTGGTGATGAGTTTGGGATTGAACTGAATTTCTCCCACCTACTTACCACATATTTTTGAAGGATGTTTAACTTGTCTTCAAGTCTGCCATCCCTGGCTATAATGAACTGATTTTTTCAAATGCACGGAAGCTCTATTACGTCTTTGCCATGCTAAGAATACTGCTTCCTTTCTCTTTCATCACAAGCAAAAGTATAGGAGCAGTGATGGAAATGCAACAAGGACAAAAAAGAATAGCTTGAGGATGTTGCTAAGAAAAAGTGCAGAGGAATTAAAAGTAATTTGAAAGAAAGTTTGACCCCAATATAGGTAAGCAGTTTGAAGAAAGAGGTGGCAGAATGAACACGAAAGGTAAAAGAAAATGAGAACAAATACGTTGTTTTGGAAAAGCAACCTAAGACAGACACATGAAAAAGGAATATGAGAAAACACAATGAAGTTGGAGAAGAAAACGATTCAGTATTTAAAAATGTGTGGAGTAATAAGGCACGGACTCTGGCGGGGATTCAAGCCAAAGACCTTTATTGTTAGCAAAGCTTGCTTTTTATACAAATACAGCCCGTTCACGCGCCTAGAAGTGCTACCCGGTTGGCTATTGCTTTAAGTCCACGCGACTCTCACAGAGGCAGGATTGGTCACCTCTGTATGTCCACGCGCTCCTTTGCTTCCTCTTAGTTGTTTACCACAGCTCCTTCTCCTCAAGGTTGAGCCCTGCAGGTGTCCAGCTGTTTACCAGCTTCTCAATGCCACAGCTCCTTCTCCTCAAGGTCGAGCCCTTGCAGGGTGATCCCAACAAAACTGAGAATAAAACAAGGAGATGGAAGGAAATGAGGATAAAGAAATTAAAAGAAAATCACAACAGCAGCAGCACTGAGTTTACTTGATTCAAATTTATTTTTTCAGAACAGTATGGTTTTTTTATATGTTCTTGGGAGTGAGGGCAAAGGAGGAACTGAGATATTTTTGAACACATGAAAACTCACACAGGCTCCCAACAAGCCTGGGATTCCCATCTGATGTTGCATTTAGGATTATAGGAATCTGCCTTCAGAGATCCTGAAGATAACCGGCAGACTGCACCACCCTTCTTACGGTGCACTGTCTGATGGCTGAGAAGTGTCAGTTGTTCTCCGTATGAAACTAAAATATAACAATCGGCCTCTAGTTTAACAGGTCATTCCATAACACAAAATATTTAGCAAGAGAAGGTGAAAATGACATTGGAAACTGAGTTCCAAAGTTGTCAATTTTGTAGTTTATGAGGAGAAATAGTGGGGGTGGTTTACTATAAGCAGTTTTCCCCTCCCCAATATAGTTTCATCAAGGTGTTTTATTACATTGTCACTCATGCTTTTGTACTGCTTTCTAATATTGTACTGACTTGTTTGAATCACTTTGAAAATTAAGGCTGCCTCCTTCTGAGACAAATCCAGGTCTCATTAAAATTCATAAATAGACAGCCAAAAGCTTTGAGCGCTTTTCCATTGACACTGAGAAATGGAAGTGTCCTTATTTATCCTGATGATAGCATATTATTTTGAAGGGTATCCACATCCATAGTCAACTGGGTTTTGATTAATATTTAGGGCTCACTATGAAGGAAATTTATTTTCATTAAGGAGTTCTGTGACACAAACTAGCTGATGGTATCTCAAATCAGGATCGTATCAGTGTTTAATTGCATTCTTTCAACATGAAAAAAAACATTGGCATTAAATGCAAATATATGCTGACAAGCAGCAGCAGTAGTCTGATTTTCTTGGGTAGCATATGTATACCAGGGTCTCCATTGTATATTGTCACTACTGATTGCATGAACATTCCCTCATGTCATGAAAATGTTTAGAGGTAGTGGGGGAAGAAGGGAGATAATTTCTTGTCTCTGCTATTGTGTCCAACTCAGCTCATGTTACACAACAATACCAAGGCTGAAGTCCAAGTTGTGAAGTATATTTGGGCACTGCATTGTTTATATTTGCCATTCTGCCAAATATGCACCAAAATAATGATAATTCTCCAAATTCATGCCTGAATTCAATTAGAAAAATAAAATTCACATGCTTTAGTCAAAAAGGAAAATTGCAAAATTTTGACACGTGTAATCTCAGAAATAAAAGTATTTAGTCGTATTAACTGATAGCCACACCAGTAACTGAGCAGTGGGCCATTCAAGGCTTCAATATAGAAAGCACTTAAACTTAAACAGATAAAATCAACTGGCTAGCATGTTTACTTAGGAATGTGTCTAAACTTCTGTAGGATATACTCTTCATAAAAAAAATTTCAGGATCAGGCTCCATTATGCAAAGTTTGCATTGCAAATACACTATATAAAACATTAGTATCTGACCTTATAGTGGGTGTCTGCTATAGGCCACCTGTCCAGGAAGAACAAGTGGTTCAGGACCTCTACAGACACATAGGAGCAGCCTCATGTTCGCAGGCCCTGGTCCTCACAAGGAACTTCAACCACCCTGATATCTGCTGGAGGGACAACATAGCATGGCATAAACAATCCAGGACATTCATGGAGTGCATCAATGACAACTTCCTCCTCTAAGTGATAGAGGAGAGGTGCTCTGCTGGACCTCCTACTGACCAACAAGGAGGGGCTGGTTGGGGATGTGAAGGTCAAAGGCAGCCTTGGCTACAGTGACCATGAGGTGGCGGAGTTCGGGATCCTGAGGGGAGAAAGGAGGGCAAAAAGCAAGCTCACAACCCTGGACTTGAGGAGAGCTGACCGACCTCGGAAGCATCCTGTGGGATAAGGCCCTGGAGGGAAGAGGGGCCCAAGAAAGCTGGTTAATATTTGAGGATCACTTCTTCCAAGCTCAGGAGCATGTCCTGTTGAGCAGGGGGAGAGACAGAGCAGCTTGGTGGGCACCTGATGGTTAGCCAAGGTCAACCCACCACAAACAGGTTGCTCAAAGAGCTTTTTGAGTCTCCCTCCTTGTGAATATTCAAAAGCCATTTGGACATGGTCCTGGGCAACTGACTCTAGGTGGCTGTGCTTGAGCAGGGCGTGTGTGGACAAGATGACCTCCAGAAGTCCCTTCCAACCTCAACCATTCTGGGATTAGTTGGCCTTTATTTTTAGTGTCTTAGTAGATCACAAATGTGACGTATAATGTAGATATTAATATACCCATCTAATTAAGCTTAAGGTTGTTGTAGAACAAGTGCTTTTGAACTAAATCTTTCTTGGTTTTAGGCTGAATTCATTTATCCAGAGGGTTTGGGTTGTATGTCCAATTTGTTGGACAAGTTGTTGTGGGAATCTACTATCGACCAGACAGCCAGTATGATGACACTGATGAATTATTCTACAAAGAATTAAGGAATATCTCTAGATCGGTTGCCCTTGTCCTTACGGGTGATTTTAACTTCCCAGACATTAACTAGGAATATCATACAGTGGACACAAACAGGTCCATGAAATTCCTGAAGCATGTTGAAGATACCTTCTTGGTGCAGGTACTAAGGGAGCTGACTAGGAAAGGTGCTCTCCTAGACTTGTTGTTTGTAGACAGAGGGACTCACGGGTGAAGTGGTGATTGGTGGCTGTCTTGGTCACAGTGACCATAAAGTAGTTGAGTTTCAAATTGTTGGCGATAGGAGAAAAACTGACAACAAAAATTCAACCCTGGATATGAGGAGAGCAGACTTTGAGCTGCTGGAGCTAGTTTGTAAGGCTCCCTGGGAATCTGCTTTTGAAGGTATTGGGATCCACGAATGCTGGTCACTTTTTAAGAGCCATCTCTTAAGAGCACAGGAGCAGGTAATTCCAAAGTGTTGAAAGTCAAGCAAGTGGGGCAGAAGGCCGGCTTGGCTGAACAGGGATCTTCTTCTAGAAAATAGGTGGAAAAGGAAAGTGTACAGACATTGGAAGCAAGGACAGGTGACATGGGAGGACTACAGAGATGCTGTCCGCTTTGTAGGGAGAGAATTTGTGCAGCCAAAGCTTGATTAGAGTTCAAGCTGGCCAGCACTGTGAAGGACAACAAAAAGGGCTTTTTTTAATATCTTAACAGCAAACGGAGGATCAGAGATAACATTGGGCTGTTGCTTGACGAGGTTGTCACCTCACAAGTAGGGACAGAGACAAAGCAGGGACGTATAATGCCTTCTTTGCCTCTGTCTTCAACACTGATGATGGGCTCTGGGACCCCTGGAGCCCTGTGTTGGAAGACTGTGACTGGGAGGGATGATAAACTCCCAGCTGACTCTGAACTGGTTTGAGACTTGCTGCTCCAGCTGGATGCACATAAGTCTATGGGGCCTGATGGGATTCATCCCAGGGTACTGAAAGCGTTGGCCAATGTCATTGCGGGACCTCTCTCTTGGGAGTCTGGAGAGGTCCCAGTTGACTGGAAGCTGGCAAATGTTGTCCCAGTTTTTGAGAAGGGTAAGAAGGAAGACCCTGGTAATTACAGGCCTGTCAGTCTCACTTCAGAGCCCAGTAAAATTATGGAGAACGCTATTCTGGGAGTTGTTGAAAAACACTTGAGAGACAACGCAGTCATTGGTCATAGCCAGCACAGGTTCATGAGGGGAAAGTCCTGCTTAACCAACTTCATTTCCCTGCAGTAGGGACAGGGAGCCAGACAGAGAGCGAATGGCAGAGAAGGAAAAAAAACCACCACTGTGACAGGCTACAGGGCAGAGAGGGAGCGATTCAAGACACGGGACAGAGAACGGCAAAATAGCGATGGGCCGCTGGGCAGAGAGGGAGGAATTTAAAAGTGTAAGTAAAGACAGAGACAGAGAGATGGACAGAGAGACAGAGAGAAAGAGAAAACAGCGACGGGCTTCAAGACAGATAGAGAGGAATTGAAAGATCCCGGCAGGGAGCCGGACAGGGCAAGACGGCGAAAGAAATGAAACTGCAGCGTGGCTCAGGGCTGACAAGGACGAAATTGCAAAACAGGGACAGGGAGCAGGATAGAGGGAGACAGAGGAAGAGAGACACTTGTGCTGTGCTACAGGGCCAAGAAGGAAGACTTTGAACACCAGGGACACGGGGCCGGGCAGAGAGCGCCAGAGACAGCAAAAATACCGACGGGCTACAGGACAGAGCGGGAGGAAGGCAAACATGGTGGCTGGGAGCCAGACAGAGAGAGACTGCGAAAGAAAAGAGCAGCAACACGCTACACGGCAGAGAGGGAGGAATGGAAAAGCAGGGACAGGGAGCCAGACTGGGAGAGGCAGAGGAAGGAAAAATAGCCGCGGGCTACAAGCTAGGGAGAGAGAGGACCTAAAAGACAGGGACGGGGAGCTGGTCAGAGTGAGATGGAGAAAGGAGGTATGGGGGGACACGGACGGATACCACATCAGCGTGGGAAAGAGAGGGGGCCAGGGGAGGGGCAGCGAGGGCCCGGGATGCAGAATAGGGGCAACAGGGCCCCGAGGGCCTGGGACTCACCGCAGCTTTCACTCCCTGCACTGCTGGGAGAGTTTGCCAGTTCAGACGCTTCTTCCTCCTCTCCTCCCTTCGCCTTCTGTAACTCCTGTCGCTTGGCTGTCCTCCACCCAAGAGAATACCGGGGTGTCTTACAGCTCGTACAAGACGAGGCTCCCTACGCACGTAGCCTCGCTCGTGCGCCACACGGCCGCTTCCGGTGATGCGTGCAGACCCTGCACATTCGACTGCCCGTGTACGTCAGGTGCGGCGCACCTGGGAGCGACAGCGTCCATCGCTCACGTGGCCCTGTCCTTTCCTGGGCCTGTCGTTAGAAGCACACCTGGGAAAGAAGATCCTGGCCGTCTGCGACGGATTAGGACCGGAAGGCACGAGGGGAGCCCTCGGCGCACTCGAACGGCGGGCGCGAGGCAGCGGCCCCTCCCCGCAGCCAGGTGGTTGCAGGGACTCGCCGCAAGGCCGGGCGCTCCTGCACGCGATCTGTTTCGCGAGCCCCGAGGCAGCCACGATTAACGAGCCCGATGACGCCCGCGCTGGGCCGGGGGTGGGCAGAGGCAGAAGTAGAAGCAGGGGACAGGGACACCGGGCGCAGCAGCGCTGGCGTGGGCGGGAGAGCAGGGAACGGTGTGGGGAAGGGTCACTCGGGACGCCTGCTCCGGTAGCCCGGCCTAAGTGACGGCCGAGGACGCCTAAGCACCGCGTACGTCTAAAGAAACCCGCCGGCGTAGGGTGGCAGGAAGAACACCGGTACGCGACCACCGGCTGAAGCTGCCGCGCCCAGGCCCAGCTGACCGCTGCCACGGACTCCCGATCCCTCTGCTGCAGCAGGAGTTTGTTGCACAGGCACGCGTTCGTTTTGCGCGCGCACGTGCAAGCGTGACTCAGAACGCAGGCTGACGTCAGGCTACAAAAGCCGCCCGAACGCCCCACTTGCGTCACATCTGCTTTGCCTGCAACAAGCGGGTCGTTTCCGAGGCATTTTCCCGGCTGCTCAGGCAGAGCACACGCCATCACGCGCTCGAGGCAGAGCCGGGCAGGCGGAACTTACGCGCCGCCGTTCGAGAGCGCGGCTCTGACCCGACACCGCGGCAGCAACGCTCCCGCCCGCACTGCTCGAGGTGCGCGAGTAACGAAGCTGGGGGCATCGTTTAGTCTCTGTGAGCAGTTAACTGCGAGGTGCAACCTTGAGGGGAGGAACAAGATAATCACAAAAGCAGCACAGCTCCGGAACCTTGAGGGAACTGTCCTAATTAACATCTAATTGGCATAATAGCAACCTGCCCCCGGGCGGGGAAAGCCCCCTCCTCGCTCAGCATGCCCGGGAAGAAAGAAGGACGCTGCGACTTTAAGCGGAGACGAGGCTGGCGAGAACCGAGGGGAACAAGGGCGACGGAGCCAACTGTTGAAAACACCGGTAACCGCTGCGCGGAGCGTAGCCACGCGGTCCGAGTGTGGCCCGAGGGGTGCGAGCTCTGTGCGCTACCACCTCGCACCCAGCTCTGCACGCAGCCGGAAGAAAAGCCAACACCCCGGCTCCGCACGTTCGCCGCCTGCCCGCGCACCGGCGGAAGAACCGTGTGTGGGACAACAGCACCGCCCCGCGGGGACGGGGCCCGCCCCGGAGGCGGGCAGAGACCCGGCGGAGCGAGGCGCGCGCGTGCGCCGTGAGGCGTCTCTTCCTGCGCGCCCCCCCCCCCCCCGCCCTCCGGGAGGTACCTCGCGGCGCCTGTCCCGCGAGGCTATAGGGACGCGCGGCCGCTCACGCGCGCTCCCGGCGCCGCGTGCTGGGGTCGCGCTCCCGCGGGGGCGGGAGGACTCCCGCCTCGCCGCGGGGCCCGGCCCTTCCTCGCTGCAGGCGGCTGCCTGCGGAACGGCCTTCGCGCCGCTCCTCAGCCGGCTCCCGCCGGCGGGCGGGCCCGGGCGGCGCCCCCGGGGCACCGCAGGGCCAGCGCCGGCCTCAGCCGCACCTGCAGCCCGCTTCGAGCGTCGGGCCCGCAGCTGCAACCCCTCGGGAGCAGGCGGCCGCCACCCCCCCCAACGGCACGGGAGCCCCTGCCCTGGGCCTGGGCCCGGCCCCGCAGCGGAGGAACGCACCCGGGCGCGCAAAGCGGGCAGCGCAGGTTTGTTCCCTCGGGCGCACCGGGAGCTGCCGCCCAGGCTCGGTGCCCGACGGCGGCCGGGCGGAGGGGGAAGAGGGGAGAGGGAAGCGGGAGGAAGCGCAGAGGCGGGGAGAGAAGAGGCGAGGGACGGGGAGCCAGGCCCGGGGGGGCGGGAGCCGGACGTGGGTGTCGAGGCGGAGGAAGAGGGAGAACTGCAGCGTGGGGAGGGGGGAGATGAAGCGATAAAGAAAAGGGGGAGGGAGCGGGGGAGAGAGCTGAGTGGGACCGAGCGGGGCAGCGGGGACAGCGGAGAGGGACAGCGAGAACGAGCGGCGCCCGGCCTGGGAGCGGCGGGTACCGCGACAGGGAGCTGGGTATCGGGAGACAGAGAGAAAACTGCACGAGGGGACCAGAGCAGAAGGAATTAAGAAAAAAAGGGGGTGGGGGGTGTGTGTGTGAAGGGACAGGAAGGCAGATAGAGGCAGTCATGGAAAGAGAAAGGGAAAAGGGACAAACACGGGAAAGAATTAAAAATTAGAGACCATCAGCTGGACAGAGCCATAAGAATAGAAAGGGGACAGGATGCAGAGTCAGGGCATTAAAACCCCGTCAAAGGGAGCGATGCGGAGGGGGATGCGGAAGAGAAAAGAAAAAGCGACGGGCGGCAGGAAACACGGGGAAGAAAAACAAAAAACCGAAACCACGGGACAGGGAACCGGATAAATGGAGACGTAGAAATAAAATTTTAAAAGCGACGTGGTACGTGACAGGGTTACGTCAAGACGTTAAGGCCCCCCTCGCCCCCGCGACCTCCAACCCCGGTTTGCTGGCCGAGCGCTATGTCGTACGGTCGGGAACATCCCTTTGGGCAGCTGGGGGTCAGCTGTCCCGGCCGCGTCCCCTCCCAACCCCGCGCGCACCCCCGCTCTACTCGCTGGCGGGGCCGCGGGAGCAGCAGAACAGCCCTTGACGCCGCGCAAGCGCCGCTCGGCGAGACCCGGCGCGTGTCCCCGCGTCATCGACGCCGGGTGTCGGCGCAAATCCAACACGTAGCCCTGCGCCAGCTACCGCGAATAAAACTAACTCTACATCTGAGCCCAAACTAGCGCGCGCGGGAATACAGTTTTAAAAAGTTGAGCGCGGTACTAGAAACGCGGGAAAAAATTTAAGACTGGGGACAGGAATCCAGATAAAGAGAGACATAGAAAGAAGATTTAAAAAGCAGCGGGGTACGGGAAAGCACTAAAAACTAGGGACAGCAAACCTCACAAATGTTGTCGAGAAAGAAAAATGGAATAAGCAATGGCATTAAGAAAAGACAAGAAACAATTAAAAAACCCCAAGGAGATGGTAAATAACAGAGCCACAAACGAAAATACAGTTCTAAAAGCGACAGGGTACACAACGGACAGGAATAAATTAAAAAATATGGATAGGGAGCTTGATAAAAGTAGACCTAGAACAGAAACTGAAAGAGCGACAGGGCTCGGGACAGACAGGAATAAAAATAAAAATGAAAGACGGTGAATTGGTTAAAGCGGACATGGAGAGAGCATGTAAAAAGCAGCTGGGTAAAGGAGAAGCTGGGGGGGGAGAAGGGGACAGAAAACTGGATAAAAGTTGATGTAAAAAGGAAATTTTGAAAGCCAAGGCATTAAGGAAAGGCAAGGGAAAAAAAAAGTAAAATAAGCGTAGGGTGATGGAGAGTGACATAGGAAGAAAATTATAAAAGCGGAAGCATTGAGGAAAAACAAGAAAAAGTTAAAAATGACAACAGACAGAAAAATACAGAGAGACATAGGAAGAAAATTTCAAAAGCGACGGGGTACAGCACGGATGAGAAACAAATAAAAAATATAGACAGCGAATTGGTTAAAGTAGACACGGAAAGAAAATTTTAGAAGCGATGGGGTACAGCGTAGATGGGAAAACAAAAAACAGGGACAGTGAGGTGGATAAACTTTGATGTAGAAAGAAAATTAATTTAAAACGCGACGGCCTTTAGCAAAGACGAGAATAAATTAAAAATAAGACTGTGGAAAAACAGACACATAAAAATGTAAAAAGCAACGGGGTACACGACACGGGAAAGAGTTAAAAGACACGGATAGGGAGCTCGACAAAAGCAGACATGGGAACTTGAAGCAGCGCCAGGGTACAGGACAGACGGGGGAGAATTACAAAACGCAGGCAGCGAACCGCAGAAAAGTAGCCATCGAAACACAAGTTAAAATGGAGGGAGTATGATACAGACAGGAAAAAAAAATAAAACGGCAGACAGGAAGCTAAATAAATGGAGACATAGAAAGAAAGTTATTAATATGACTGGGTGCGGGACAGAGGCGGAGATAAAAAACAGGGGCAAGGAATCGGGTAGAGGGACGGAAGGACGTTTTAAGAAGCGACAGGCTACGAGAAAAGCAGGAAAGAATTAAAAAAATAGGAACAGGAATGAGGATAGAAGGAAATACTGAAACAAAATTTAAAAAGTGACAGGGTATACGGAAAAAAGGGAGGAGTTAAAAGTACGGGAAAGGGAAGCTGGATAAAGGGAATCGTTGAAGGAGAAATTAGGTAGCGGTGGGGTGCGAGAAATACGGGGGGGGGAGGGGAACCAAACAAAAAACACCAAACAAAAAAACGGAGAAAGGGAGCCGGGTAGAGGGAGAGAGGCGGGGCGGAGCGGTCGCCCGGTGTGACCGGGCTGCGGCTGCAGCGAGGAAGAACGTGAGCGGGGTACGCCCCATGGACCAGCAGGTGCCGGGGAAAGCCCCGAGGCGGGGCGGCGGGGTCCGCGTCGGAGGCACGGAGCAGGGGCGTGTGGGAGCCGGCGGCGGGGGCTGCCCGGAGCCGCGCGGCGGAGCGCGGGTTTAGCGCTCGCGTCTCGGCGGGTCTTGCGGGGGAAAAGGGGGAGCCGGTGTCTGCGCAGGGTCAGCCAGCAGGGCAGGCTGCGCCTGGCGGCACGGCGGGAGCCGTAGCCCTGAGGCACGGGGCTTAGGGCCGGCGACGGTCGTTCCCCCGCGCATGCCGGGAAGCGTAGTCTTGTGGCAGGGGGCTGGCGGGCGGCCATGCTGTGCTTGCCAGTGCATGCCGGGAGATGTAGGTTTTGCGACCTGGCCTCCCAGGCATGCGTGGTGGCGCGCCTCCTCCCCGCGCTCGGTGCTGCCTCCCTGTGCGCGAACTTAGGTACTGCAGCTCGGCAGTCATTACAGATAAAAGGAAAGACTGGGGCTCTGCTCTTTCCTAGCCTTGCAAACAGCCAATGCAGTTCCTAAAACTCTCGAAAATAAGGCCATGTGCCGGGTCCTGCAATTCCGTCACAACAACTCCATGCAATGCTACAGGCTTGGGGAGGAGTGGCTGGAGAGCTGCCCAGACGGAATATTATGATGATGATGATGATGATGATGATGATGATTTCCTCTGCCTTTGCTGTCCTATTAAACCGTTTTTAACCCAACCCATGAGTATTTTTTTCCAGCTCTCTCCCCCATCCCACCTGGGATGGGCGGGAGGCAAGTAAGCGGCTGCGTGGTGCTTAGTTGCCAGCTGAGGCTAAACCACAATAGCCCCACAGCTCTTTTCAGGGTCTATAGCAAGCTTTGTAGCGCTCTCCTTCCTCCAGAAGCCCTCAGGCTTTCATTGTGCCCCAGAGCACTCTTACCTTCCTGTCTGCCATCTACAATGCCTTTGTTTGGTCCCTGCTCTCCTGAGGGTATCTGTACTCTGTTCCTATCCCCTCCTGAACACCTCATTGTGTCACCAATCTTTTGTTTGTCTCCCTCTTCCCCAACATCCCCCACCCCCAGAGTCCTCTCATCTCTGTCATGATACCTCCTGAGACTGTTCTGGTGTGCCATGGCACCCTTCAAGCTCTGCAGCCCTCTTTGTCTCTCTCTTATTCAGCCAGATCCATTCCTCGGGCTTTCTCTGTGCCCCAGAGCTCTCTTACCTTTATTCACTGCCATCTAGGACATCTAGTCTATCCAGTCACTCATTCCATGAGGACATCTGTACATTGCTGGGACACCCTTTTGAGTTTTGCATTGTGCCCCAGAGTCGTCTTCTGTCTCTCACTCTTAGCTCTCATCGTCATGCCTTCTGAGGCCATCCTTGTGCCCCCTTTGTTCAGCCCCTGGCCACCCAAGACCATCTGTATTCTGCTCAACTGATCAACTGAAATTGAAGGAGGAACTGCCGCCCTGGGCAGCAGAAGGTGGAGAAGGGACAGGCTCCGTCATGGCCCATTTCCTACCCGGATAGAGCTGCCGGGCTTGGCCGGGGCCCGGGCAGGGCCCTGCTGCCCTCCAGAGAACCCCAGGGCCTCTGACAGGCCTCCCAGGGGCACACGTGGGGCCAAGCAGCCCCTCCAGAGAGCCCCAGGGGCTCTCCCGGGCCTCGCAGGGCACCGTGGAAGGCGCTGTAGGGCCGCTGCGAAGGCCTGGGGAGCAGCACGGCTACCTGGGGCTCCGCGCGGGGCGCAGCAGAGCCCCTCCAGCTGTCTGGGGAACAGCAAGGCTCCACGGGGCTATGTACAGGCCCTCCCGGGGCCCTTGGGGGGGCCTGGGGGGCAGCAGGGCTCCGCGCGGGGCGCAGCAGAGCCCCTCCAGCTGTCTGGGGAACAGCAAGGCTCCACGGGGCTATGTACAGGCCCTCCCGGGGCCCTTGGGGGGGCCTGGGGGGCAGCAGGGCTCCCCAGGGGCGCAAGCGGGACCCAACGCGGCCCCCACAGCTGCCTGGGGGGCGGCAGGGTCCGCAGGGGTGCGTGGGGGGCCTGTCATAATAGGAACCCTCCGGGTGTCTGAGGGGCAGCAGGGCAGCGCGGGGCGGGGAAGAAGAGCTCAAAACAGCACGTCAAGTTCCGCAGCCTTTATCGATGGCTGGGAGGCACAGGCAGGCCGGCTGTGCTAAGGCCTCTGCCTGCGGCCTGCAGAACGCCCGTTTCCATCCTGGGTCGCCATCTGAAGCGATCCTCTCGCTGCCCTTTGGCTGCTTCTTCAGGCTTGATGGCCAGCACACCCACTAGAGCCACGGCCCACCTGTCCCCTTCGCCACGAAATGGGAGCGGTGCAGAGGGCGGGCACCATCCAGGCTGGGATCTCCCTGGAGAGGGCAGAGCAGGCAAAAGCTTTCCTTCACCGTTCCTCTGGGTTTCACAGCCTGGCAGAGCAGCTGGTGCCTTGGGGCCACGACGCAGGGCGTGGTGCGTCCTGCACGGCCCCGGGTTGCTGGCAAGGGGGCAGGTCCAGCTGCTCAGGGGGTGCCCGTGCGCAGAGCACCCCGGGATCAGCTCTGCCCACAGCTCCAGCAGCACAGTCAGCCGCCTCCTGGGGCCGGGGTCCTCCACCTCCATGCCCTCCGGAGCCAGGAGCACAGCGCTTGCAGGTGGGATCCGGAGGGAGGCTTTTTCGCTGCAGCGTCCAGGACCAGCAGGGTTTGAGTTGCCAGGGAAGAGATGCAGGCGCTGCTGTCTCTTGCCTTGTCTTGAAGGGCTGGCACGGAAAGGAGCAGAGCCGAGGTCAGAGCCCGCATCTGCAGGGCATCTGCAGAGCCCCTCTGGCCAGCGCCCCCCCAACCCCCCAGCTCTTCCCATGGCCAGGAGGGAGGCAGGGGTGCCGGGATGAGCGGGAAGGTGCTGCCACCAATGCCCCACATCCCCCTGAAATCTCTCTCTGCTCTGCCCACGCCGCACCTCATGTGTGCAGGGAGCAGTGCCCTGCCCAGCTGGGGCAGGCGTTGGAGATTTCCTCCCAGGGTCTTTCCCCCTCTCCGCCAGCCCCTGCGGACACCCCACTGCCCTCACTCACCCCTGTAGATGACATGGAGCTTCTCCAGGTACCCATCCCTCAGCTGCAGCTCGGCGAGCCCTAGGCACACACAGTCCGTTACAGATCCCACTGGCCTGCCTGCCCCAGCAGCCCGGCTCCCTGCCACCAGCCCCACAGGCCAGGCCACGTGGCCTCCTCCCACTGGGCAAGGCTGAGCCCAGGGCGGTCCCCTGAGCGTGAAGGCCACGGCGGCTGCGAGGGACCCAAGAAGGCTCCCACCAGTCACTGCGACCGGGCAGGGGTGTGAGAGGGCACCAGGGAGCCCGTGAGCTCAAGCATCGGGCAGTCCGGGCTCTGCAGCCGCTCGCTGGATTCAGCAGCCACTGTGGCTGGGGATAAGCTGTCGCGGGGCAGAAACGCACCCCCGGCGGGGTTGTGGCTCACCAATGAACCTGATGGCTGCCTCACGCAAGGGCTCCTGTGGGCTTTGCAGGTACTGCAGGCTCTGCTGCAGGTGCTCCTCCAGTCTGCCACCGTCCTCCAGGAGCTGGAGAGAGCACAGGGGGCCAGCGTTGGCGCAGACCCTCCCCCAGCACCCAGGACTGGCCTCACCTGCCTTCCCCAGGCTCTGCCTTTTCTCCCTCTCGCGCTCTGAACTGCGAGATTGAAACGTTGCACTCTCTCTCCTCCAAGGAAGGGGCTAGGAAGGAATTGTCTTGCTGGTCCTCACTATCCCTTGCTGTCATTGCAGAAAAACAGCAAGACTGGGGCTCTGCTCTTTCCTAGCCTTGCAAACAGGCACTCTACTTTTTCTTACTCTCGCGCTCCGAACTGCGAGATTGAAACGTTGCACTCCCTCCACTCCAAGGAAGGGTTAGGAAGGAATTGTCTTGCTGGTGCTCACTATCCCTTGCAGTCATTGCAGATAAACAGCAAGACTGGGACTCTGCTCTGTCCTAGCCTTGCAAACAGGCACTCTGCTTTTTCTCCCTCTCGCGCTCCGAACTGCGAGATTGAAACGTTGCACTCTCTCTCCTCCAAGGAAGGGGCTGGGAAGGAATTGTCTTGCTGCTCCTCACTATCCCTTGCAGTCATTGCAGATGAGCAGCAAGACTGGGGCTCTGCTCTTTCCTAGCCTTGCAAACAGGCACTCTGCTTTTTCTCCCTCTCATGCTCCGAACTGCGAGATTGAAACGTTGCACTCCCTCCACTCCAAGGAAGGGTTAGGAAGGAATTGTCTTGCTGGTGCTCACTATCCCTTGCAGTCATTGCAGAAAAACAGCAAGACTGGGGCTCTGCTCGTTCCTAGCCTTGCAAACAGGCACTCTGCTTTTTCTCACTCTCGCGCTCCGAACTTCGAGATTGAAACGTTGCACTCTCTCTCCTCCAAGGAAGGGGATAGGAAGGAATTGTCTTGCTGCTCCTCACTATCCCTTGCAGTCATTGCAGATAAACAGCAAGACTGGGGCTCTGCTCTTTCCTAGCCTTGCAAACAGGCGCTCTGCTTTTTCTCCCTCTCGCGCTCCGAACTGCGAGATTGAAACGTTGCACTCCCTCTCCTCCAAGGAAGGGGATAGGAAGGAATTGTCTTGCTGGTCCTCAGTATCCCTTGCAGTCATTGCAGATGAGCAGCAAGACTGGGGCTCTGCTCTTTCCTAGCCTTGCAAACAGGCACTCTGCTTTTTCTCACTCTCGCGCTCCGAACTGCGAGATTGAGATGTTGCGCTCCCTCTCCTCCAAGGAAGGGGCTAGGAAGGAATTGTCTTGCTGGTCCTCACTAGCCCTTGCAGTCATTGCAGATAAACAGCAAGCCTGGGGCTCTGCTCTGTCCTAGCGTTGCAAACAGGCACTCTGCTTTTTCTCCCTCTCGCGCTCCGAACTGCGAGATTGAAACGTTGCACTCCCTCTCCTCCAAGGAAGGGGCTAGGAAGGAATTGTCTTGATGCTCCTCACTAGCCATAGTAGTCATTGCAGATAAACAGCAAGACTGGGGCTCTGCTCTTTCCTAGCCTTGCAAACAGGCACTCTGCTTTTTCTCCCTCTCGCGCTCCGAACTGCGAGATTGAAACGTTGCACTCCCTCTCCTCCAAGGAAGGGGATAGGAAGGAATCGTCTTGCTAGTCCTCACTATCCCTTGCAGTCATTGCAGATAAACAGCAATACTGGAACTCTGCTCTTTCCTAGCCTTGCAAACAGGCACTCTGCTTTTTCCCCCTCTCGCGCTCCGAACTGTGAGATTGAGACGTTGCACTCTCCTCCAAGGAAGGGGCTAGGAAGGAATTGTCTTGCTGCCCCTCACTAGCCCTTGCAGTCATTGCAGATAAACAGCAAGACTGGGGCTCTGCTCTTTTCTAGCCTTGCAAACAGGCACTAATCTTTTTCTCGCTCTCACGCTCCGAACTGCGAGATTGAAACATTGCACTCCCTCTCCTCCAAGGAAGGGGCCAGGAAGGAATTGTCTTGATGGTGCTCAGTATCCATTGCAGTCATTTGAGTTAAACAGCAAGACTGGGGCTCTGCTCTTTCCTAGCCTTGCAAACAGGCACTCTGCTTTTTCTCCCTCTCGCGCTCCGAAGTGCGAGATTGAAACGTTGCGCTCCCTCTCCTCCAAGGAAGGGGCTAGGAAGGAATTGTCTTGCTGGTCCTCACTAGCCCTTGCAGTCATTGCCGATAAACAGCAAGACTGGGGCTCTGCTCTTTCCTAGCCTTGCAAACAGGCACTCTGCTTTTTCTCCCTCTCGCGCTCCGAACTGCGAGATTGAAACGTTGCACTCCCTCTCCTCCAAGGAAGGGGATAGGAAGGAATCGTCTTGCTAGTCCTCACTATCCCTTGCAGTCATTGCAGATAAACAGCAATACTGGAACTCTGCTCTTTCCTAGCCTTGCAAACAGGCACTCTGCTTTTTCCCCCTCTCGCGCTCCGAACTTCGAGATTGAAACGTTGCACTCTCTCTCCTCCAAGGAAGGGGATAGGAAGGAATTGTCTTGCTGCTCCTCACTATCCCTTGCAGTCATTGCAGATAAACAGCAAGACTGGGGCTCTGCTCTTTCCTAGCCTTGCAAACAGGCGCTCTGCTTTTTCTCCCTCTCGCGCTCCGAACTGCGAGATTGAAACGTTGCACTCCCTCTCCTCCAAGGAAGGGGATAGGAAGGAATTGTCTTGCTGGTCCTCAGTATCCCTTGCAGTCATTGCAGATGAGCAGCAAGACTGGGGCTCTGCTCTTTCCTAGCCTTGCAAACAGGCACTCTGCTTTTTTCCCCCCTCGCGCTCCGAACTGCGAGATTGAAACGTTGCACTCTCTCCCCTCCAAGGAAGGGGCTAGGAAGGAATTGTCTTGCTGGTCCTCACTAGCCCTTGCAGTCATTGCAGATAAAAGGCAAGACTCGGGCTCTGCTCTTTCCTAGCCTTGCAAACAGGCACTCTGCTTTTTCTCACTCTCGCGCTCCGAACTGCGAGATTGAGATGTTGCGCTCCCTCTCCTCCAAGGAAGGGGCTAGGAAGGAATTGTCTTGCTGGTCCTCACTAGCCCTTGCAGTCATTGCAGATAAACAGCAAGCCTGGGGCTCTGCTCTGTCCTAGCCTTGCAAACAGGCACTCTGCTTTTTCTCCCTCTCGCGCTCCGAAGTGCGAGATTGAAACGTTGCGCTCCCTCTCCTCCAAGGAAGGGGCTAGGAAGGAATTGTCTTGCTGGTCCTCACTAGCCCTTGCAGTCATTGCCGATAAACAGCAAGACTGGGGCTCTGCTCTTTCCTAGCCTTGCAAACAGGCACTCTGCTTTTTCTCCCTCTCGCGCTCCGAACTGCGAGATTGAAACGTTGCACTCCCTCTCCTCCAAGGAAGGGGATAGGAAGGAATCGTCTTGCTAGTCCTCACTATCCCTTGCAGTCATTGCAGATAAACAGCAATACTGGAACTCTGCTCTTTCCTAGCCTTGCAAACAGGCACTCTGCTTTTTCCCCCTCTCGCGCTCCGAACTTCGAGATTGAAACGTTGCACTCTCTCTCCTCCAAGGAAGGGGATAGGAAGGAATTGTCTTGCTGGTCCTCAGTATCCCTTGCAGTCATTGCAGATGAGCAGCAAGACTGGGGCTCTGCTCTTTCCTAGCCTTGCAAACAGGCACTCTGCTTTTTTCCCCCCTCGCGCTCCGAACTGCGAGATTGAAACGTTGCACTCTCTCCCCTCCAAGGAAGGGGCTAGGAAGGAATTGTCTTGCTGGTCCTCACTAGCCCTTGCAGTCATTGCAGATAAAAGGCAAGACTCGGGCTCTGCTCTTTCCTAGCCTTGCAAACAGGCACTCTGCTTTTTCTCCCTCTCGCGCTCCGAACTGCGAGATTGAAACTTTGCACTCTCCTCCAAGGAAGGGGCTAGGAAGGAATTGTCTTGCTGCTCCTCACTAGCCCTTGCAGTCATTGCAGATAAACAGCAAGACTGGGGCTCTGCTCTTTTCTAGCCTTGCAAACAGGCACTAATCTTTTTCTAGCTCTCACGCTCCGAACTGCGAGATTGAAACATTGCACTCCCTCTCCTCCAAGGAAGGGGCCAGGAAGGAATTGTCTTGATGGTGCTCAGTATCCATTGCAGTCATTTGAGTTAAACAGCAAGACTGGGGCTCTGCTCTTTCCTAGCCTTGCAAACAGGCACTCTGCTTTTTCTCCCTCTCGCGCTCCGAACTGCGAGATTGAAACGTTGCACTCTCTCTCCTCCAAGGAAGGGGCTATGAAGGAATTGTCTTGCTGGTCCTCACTATCCCTTGCAGTCATTGCAGAAAAACAGCAAGACTGGGGCTCTGCTCGTTCCTAGCCTTGCAAACAGGCACTCTGCTTTTTCTCACTCTCGCGCTCCGAACTTCGAGATTGAAACGTTGCACTCTCTCTCCTCCAAGGAAGGGGATAGGAAGGAATTGTCTTGCTGCTCCTCACTATCCCTTGCAGTCCTTGCAGATAAACAGCAAGACTGGGGCTCTGCTCTTTCCTAGCCTTGCAAACAGGCGCTCTGCTTTTTCTCCCTCTCGCGCTCCGAACTGCGAGATTGAAACGTTGCACTCCCTCTCCTCCAAGGAAGGGGATAGGAAGGAATTGTATTGCTGGTCCTCAGTATCCCTTGCAGTCATTGCATATGAGCAGCAAGACTGGGGCTCTGCTCTTTCCTAGCCTTGCAAACAGGCACTCTGCTTTTTCCCCCCTCGCGCTCCGAACTGCGAGATTGAAACGTTGCACTCTCTCCCCTCCAAGGAAGGGGCTAGGAAGGAATTGTCTTGCTGGTCCTCACTATCGCTTGCAGTCATTGCAGATAAAAGGCAAGACTCGGGCTCTGCTCTTTCCTAGCCTTGCAAACAGGCACTCTGCTTTTTCTCCCTCTCGCGCTCCGAACTGCGAGATTGAAATGTTGCACTCCCTCTCCCCCAAGGAAGGGGCTAGGAAGGAATTGTCTTGCTGGTGCTCACTATCGCTTGCAGTCATTGCAGATAAACAGGAAGCCTGGGGCTCTGCTCTTTCCTAGCCTTGCAAACAGGCACCAATCTTTTTCTCCCTCTCGCCCTCCGAACTGCGATATTGACACGTTGCACTCTCTCTCCTCCAAGGAAGGGGCTAGGAAGGAATTGTCTTGCTGGTGCTCACTATCCCTTGCAGTCATTGCAGATAAACAGCAAGACTGGGGCTCTGCTCTGTCCTAGCCTTGCAAACAAGTACTCTGCTTTTTCTCCCTCTCGCTGTCCGAACTGCAAGATTGAAACGTTGCACTCCCTCTCCTCCAAGGAAGGGGCTAGGAAGGAATTGTCTTGCTGGTGCTCACTATCCCTTGCAGTCATTGCAGATAAACAGCAAGACTGGGGCTCTGCTCTTTCCTAGCCTTGCAAACAAGTACTCTGCTTTTTCTCCCTCTCGCTGTCCGAACTGCAAGATTGAAACGTTGCACTCCCTCTCCTCCAAGGAAGGGGCTAGGAAGGAATTGTCTTGCTGCTCCTCACTAGCCCTTGCAGTCATTGCAGATAAACAGCAAGACTGGGGCTCTGCTCTTTCCTAGCCTTGCAAACAGGCTCCAATCCTTTTTCTCACTCTTGTGCTTCGAACTGCGAGATTGAAACGTTGCGCTCCCTCTCCTCCAAGGAAGGGGCTAGGAAGGAATTGTCTTGCTGGTGCTCACTAGCCCTTGCAGTCATTGCAGATAAACAGCAAGACTGGGGCTCTGCTCTTTCCTTGCCTTGCAAACAGGCACTCTGCTTTTTCTCACTTTTGTGCTTCGAACTGCGAGATTGTGACCTTGCGCTCCCTCTCCTCCATGGAAGGGGCTAGGAAGGAATTGTCTTGCTGCTCCTCACTAGCCCTTGCAGTCATTGCAGATAAACAGCAAGACTGGGGCTCTGCTCTTTCCTAGCCTTGCAAACAGGCACTCTGCTTTTTCTCCCTCTCGCGCTCCGAACTGCGAGATTGAGACGTTGCGCTCCCTCTCCTCCAAGGAAGGGGCTAGGAAGGAATTGTCTTGCTGCTCCTCACTAGCCCTTGCAGTCATTGCAGATAAACAGCAAGACTGGGGCTCTGCTCTTTCCTAGCCTTGCAAACAGGCACTCTGCTTTTTCCCCCTCTCGCGCTCTGAACTGCGAGATTGAAACGTTGCACTCCCTCTCCTCCAAGGAAGGGGCTAGGAAGGAATTGTCTTGCTGCTCCTCACTAGCCCTTGCAGTCATTGCAGATAAACAGCAAGACTGGGGCTCTGCTCTTTCCTAGCCTTGCAAACAGGCAGTCTGCTTTTTCCCCCTCTCGCTCTCCGAACTGGGAGGTTGAAACGTTGCACTCCCTCTCCTCCAAGGAAGGGGCTAGGAAGGAATTGTCTTGCTGCTTCTCACTAGCCCTTGCAGTCATTGCAGATAAACAGCAAGACTGGGGCTCTGCTCTTTCCTAGCCTTGCAAACAGGCACTCTGCTTTTTCTCACTCTTGTGCTTCGAACTGCGAGATTGAAACGTTGCGCTCCCTCTCCTCCAAGGAAGGGGCTAGGAAGGTATTGTCTTGCTGCTCCTCACTAGCCCTTGCAGTCATTGCAGATAAACAGCAAGCCTGGGGCTCTGCTCTTTCCTAGCCTTGCAAACAGGCACTCTGCTTTTTCTCCCTCTCGCGCTCCGAACTGCGAGATTGAAACGTTGCACTCTCTCTCCTCCAAGGAAGGGGCTACGTACGAATTGTCTTGATGGTGCTCACTAGCCCTTGCAGTCATTGCAGATAAACAGCAAGACTGGGGCTCTGCTCTTTCCTAGCCTTGCAAACAGGCACTCATTTTTCTCCCTCTCGCGCTCCGAACTGCGAGATTGAAACGTTGCACTCCCTCTCCTCCAAGGAAGGGGCTAGGAAGGAATTGTCTTGCTGCTCCTCACTAGCCCTTGCAGTCATTGCAGATAAACAGCAAGACTGGGGCTCTGCTCTTTCCTAGCCTTGCAAACAGGCTCCAATCCTTTTTCTCACTCTTGTGCTTCGAACTGCGAGATTGAAACTTTGCACTCTCTCCTCCAAGGAAGGGGCTAGGAAGGAATTGTCTTGCTGGTCCTCACTAGCCCTTGCAGTCATTGCAGATAAACAGCAAGACTGGGGCTCTGCTCTTTCCTTGCCTTGGAAACAGGCACTCTGCTTTTTCTCACTTTTGTGCTTCGAACTGCGAGATTGTGACCTTGCGCTCCCTCTCCTCCATGGAAGGGGCTAGGAAGGAATTGTCTTGCTGCTCCTCACTAGCCCTTGCAGTCATTGCAGATAAACAGCAAGACTGGGGCTCTGCTCTTTCCTAGCCTTGCAAACAGGCACTCTGCTTTTTCCCCCTCTCGCTCTCCGAACTGCGAGATTGAAACGTTGCACTCCCTCTCCTCCAAGGAAGGGGCTAGGCAGGAATTGTCTTGCTGGTCCTCACTAGCCCTTGCAGTCATTGCAGATAAAGTGCAAGACTGGGGCTCTGCTCTGTCCTAGCCTTGCAAACCGGCACTCTGCTTTTTCTCCCTCTCGTGCTCTGAACTGCGAGATTGAAACGTTGCTCTCTCTCTCCTCCAAGGAAGGGGCTAGGAAGGAATTGTCTTGCTGCTCCTCACTAGCCCTTGCAGTCATTACAGATAAACAACAAGACTCTGGCTCTGCTCTTTCCTAGCCTTGCAAACAGGCTCCAATCTTTTTCTCACTCTCACGCTCTGAACTGCGGGATTGAGACGTTGCGCTCCCTCTCCTCCAAGGAAGGGGCTAGGAAGGAATTGTCTTGATGCTCCTCACTAGCCCTTGCAGTCATTGCAGATAAACAGCAAGACTGGGGCTCTGCTCTTTCCTAGCCTTGCAAACAGGCACTCTGCTTTTTCTCCCTCTCGAGCTCCGAACTGCGAGATTGAGACGTTGCGCTCCCTCTCCTCCAAGGAAGGGGCTAGGAAGGAATTGTCTTGCTGCTCCTCACTAGCCCTTGCAGTCATTGCAGATAAACAGCAAGACTGGGGCTCTGCTCTTTCCTAGCCTTGCAAACAGGCACTCTGCTTTTTCTCACTCTCGCGCTCCGAACGGCGAGATTGAAACGTTGCACTCCTTCTCCTCCAAGGAAGGGGCTAGGAAGGAATTGTCTTGATGCTCCTCACTAGCCCTTGCAGTCATTGCAGATAAACAGCAAGACTGGGGCTCTGCTCTTTCCTAGCCTTGCAAACAGGCAGTCTGCTTTTTCCCCCTCTCGCGCTCCGAACTGCGAGATTGAAACGTTGAACTCTCTCTCCTCCAAGGAAGGGGCTAGGAAGGAATTGTCTTGCTGGTCCTCACTAGCCCTTGCAGTCATTGCAGATAAACAGCAAGGCTGGGGCTCTGTTCTTTCCTAGCCTTGCAAACAGGCACTCTGCTTTTTCTCTCTCTCGCGCTCCAATCTGCGAGATTGAAACGTTGCACTCCCTCTCCTCCAAGGAAGGGGCTAGGAAGGAATTGTCTTGATGGTCCTCACTATCCCTTGCAGTCATTGCAGATAAACAGCAAGGCTGGGGCTCTGCTCTTTCCTACCCTTGCAAACAGGCACTCTGCTTTTTCTCACTCTCGCGCTCTGAACTGCGAGATTGAAACGTTGCACTCCCTCTCCTCCAAGGAAGGGGCTAGGAAGGAATTGTCTTGATGGTGCTCACTATCCCTTGCAGTCATTGCAGATAAACAGCAAGACTGGGGCTCTGCTCTTTCCTAGCCTTGCAAACAAGTACTCTGCTTTTTCTCCCTCTCGCTGTCCGAACTGCAAGATTGAAACGTTGCACTCCCTCTCCTCCAAGGAAGGGGCTAGGAAGGAATTGTCTTGCTGCTCCTCACTAGCCCTTGCAGTCATTGCAGATAAACAGCAAGACTGGGGCTCTGCTCTTTCCTAGCCTTGCAAACAGGCAGTCTGCTTTTTCCCCCTCTCGCGCTCTGAACTGCGAGATTGAAACGTTGCGCTCCCTCTCCTCCAAGGAAGGGGCTAGGAAGGAATTGTCTTGCTGGTGCTCACTAGCCCTTGCAGTCATTGCAGATAAACAGCAAGACTGGGGCTCTGCTCTTTCCTTGCCTTGCAAACAGGCACTCTGCTTTTTCTCACTCTTGTGCTTCGAACTGCGAGATTGAGACCTTGCACTCTCTCTCCTCCAAGGAAGGGGATAGGAAGGAATTGTCTTGCTGGTCCTCACTAGCCCTTGCAGTCATTGCAGATAAACAGCAAGACTGGGGCTCTGCTCTTTCCTAGCCTTGCAAACAGGCACTCTGCTTTTTCCCCCTCTCGCGCTCCGAACTGCGAGATTGAAACGTTGAACTCTCTCTCCTCCAAGGAAGGGGCTAGGAAGGAATTGTCTTGCTGGTGCTCACTAGCCCTTGCAGTCATTGCAGATAAACAGCAAGACTGGGGCTCTGCTCTTTCCTAGCCTTGCAAACAGGCTCCAATCCTTTTTCTCACTCTTGTGCTTCGAACTGCGAGATTGAGACCTTGCACTCTCTCTCCTCCAAGGAAGGGGCTAGGAAGGAATTGTCTTGCTGGTCCTCACTAGCCCTTGCAGTCATTGCAGATAAACAGCAAGGCTGGGGCTCTGTTCTTTCCTAGCCTTGCAAACAGGCATTCTGCTTTTTCTCTCTCTCGCGCTCCAATCTGCGAGATTGAAACGTTGCACTCCCTCTCCTCCAAGGAAGGGGCTAGGAAGGAATTGTCTTGATGGTCCTCACTATCCCTTGCAGTCATTGCAGATAAACAGCAAGACTGGGGCTCTGCTCTTTCCTAGCCTTGCAAACAGGCACTCTGCTTTTTCTCCCTCTCGCGCTCCGAACTGCGAGATTGAGACGTTGCGCTCCCTCTCCTCCAAGGAAGGGGCTAGGAAGGAATTGTCTTGCTGCTCCTCACTAGCCCTTGCAGTCATTGCAGATAAACAGCAAGACTGGGGCTCTGCTCTTTCCTAGCCTTGCAAACAGGCACTCTGCTTTTTCTCCCTCTCGCGCTCCGAACTGCGAGATTGAGACGTTGCGCTCCCTCTCCTCCAAGGAAGGGGCTAGGAAGGAATTGTCTTGCTGCTCCTCACTAGCCCTTGCAGTCATTGCAGATAAACAGCAAGACTGGGGCTCTGCTCTTTCCTTGCCTTGCAAACAGGCACTCTGCTTTTTCTCACTCTTGTGCTTCGAACTGCGAGATTGAGACCTTGCACTCTCTCTCCTCCAAGGAAGGGGCTAGGAAGGAATTGTCTTGCTGGTCCTCACTAGCCCTTGCAGTCATTGCAGATAAACAGCAAGACTGGGGCTCTGCTCTTTCCTAGCCTTGCAAATAGGCACTCTGCTTTTTCTCCCTCTCGTGCTCCGAACAGCGTGATTATGACCTTGCACTCCCTCTCCTCCAAGGAAGGGGCTAGGAAGGAATTGTCTTGCTGCTCCTCACTAGCCCTTGCAGTCATTGCAGATAAACAGCAAGACTGGGGCTCTGCTCTTTCCTAGCCTTGCAAACAGGCAGTCTGCTTTTTCCCCCTCTCGCGCTCCGAACTGCGAGATTGAAACGTTGAACTCTCTCTCCTCCAAGGAAGGGGCTAGGAAGGAATTGTCTTGCTGGTGCTCACTAGCCCTTGCAGTCATTGCAGATAAACAGCAAGACTGGGGCTCTGCTCTTTCCTAGCCTTGCAAATAGGCACTCTGCTTTTTCTCCCTCTCGTGCTCCGAACAGCGTGATTATGACCTTGCGCTCCCGCTCCTCCAAGGAAGGGGCTAGGAAGGAATTGTCTTGCTGCTCCTCACTAGCCCTTGCAGTCATTGCAGATAAACAGCAAGACTGGGGCTCTGCTCTTTCCTAGCCTTGCAAACAGGCTCCAATCCTTTTTCTCACTCTTGTGCTTCGAACTGCGAGATTGAGACCTTGCACTCTCTCTCCTCCAAGGAAGGGGCTAGGAAGGAATTGTCTTGCTGGTCCTCACTAGCCCTTGCAGTCATTGCAGATAAACAGCAAGGCTGCGGCTCTGTTCTTTCCTAGCCTTGCAAACAGGCATTCTGCTTTTTCTCTCTCTCGCGCTCCAATCTGCGAGATTGAAACGTTGCACTCCCTCTCCTCCAAGGAAGGGGCTAGGAAGGAATTGTCTTGATGGTCCTCACTATCCCTTGCAGTCATTGCAGATAAACAGCAAGACTGGGGCTCTGCTCTTTCCTAGCCTTGCAAACAGGCAGTCTGCTTTTTCCCCCTCTCGAGCTCCGAACTGCGAGATTGAAACGTTGAACTCTCTCTCCTCCAAGGAAGGGGCTAGGAAGGAATTGTCTTGGTGGTCCTCACTAGCCCTTGCAGTCATTGCAGATAAACAGCAAGACTGGGGCTCTGCTCTTTCCTAGCCTTGCAAACAGGCACTCTGCTTTTTCCCCCTCTCGCGCTCCGAACTGCGAGATTGAAACGTTGAACTCTCTCTCCTCCAAGGAAGGGGCTAGGAAGGAATTGTCTTGCTGGTGCTCACTAGCCCTTGCAGTCATTGCAGATAAACAGCAAGACTGGGGCTCTGCTCTTTCCTAGCCTTGCAAATAGGCACTCTGCTTTTTCTCCCTCTCGCGCTCCGAACAGCGTGATTATGACCTTGCGCTCCCGCTCCTCCAAGGAAGGGGCTAGGAAGGAATTGTCTTGCTGCTCCTCACTAGCCCTTGCAGTCATTGCAGATAAACAGCAAGACTGGGGCTCTGCTCTTTCCTAGCCTTGCAAACAGGCTCCAATCCTTTTTCTCACTCTTGTGCTTCGAACTGCGAGATTGAGACCTTGCACTCTCTCTCCTCCAAGGAAGGGGCTAGGAAGGAATTGTCTTGCTGGTCCTCACTAGCCCTTGCAGTCATTGCAGATAAACAGCAAGGCTGGGGCTCTGTTCTTTCCTAGCCTTGCAAACAGGCACTCTGCTTTTTCTCTCTCTCGCGCTCCAATCTGCGAGATTGAAACGTTGCACTCCCTCTCCTCCAAGGAAGGGGCTAGGAAGGAATTGTCTTGATGGTCCTCACTAGCCCTTGCAGTCATTGCAGATAAACAGCAAGCCTGGGGCTCTGCTCTTTCCTACCCTTGCAAACAGGCACTCTGCTTTTTCTCACTCTCGCGCTCAGAACTGCGAGATTGAAACGTTGCACTCTCTCTCCTCCAAGGAAGGGGCTAGGAAGGAATTGTCTTGCTATTGCTCACTATCCCTTGCAGTCATTGCAGATAAACAGCAAGACTGGGGCACTGCTCTTTCCTAGCCTTGCAAACAAGTACTCTGCTTTTTCTCCCTCTCGCTGTCCGAACTGCAAGATTGAAACGTTGAACTCTCTCTCCTCCAAGGAAGGGGCTAGGAAGGAATTGTCTTGCTGCTCCTCACTAGCCCTTGCAGTCATTGCAGATAAACAGCAAGACTGGGGCTCTGCTCTTTCCTAGCCTTGCAAACAGGCACTCTGCTTTTTCTCCCTCTCGTGCTCTGAACTGCGAGATTGAAACGTTGCTCTCTCTCTCCTCCAAGGAAGGGGCTAGGAAGGAATTGTCTTGCTGCTCCTCACTAGCCCTTGCAGTCATTACAGATAAACAAAAAGACTGGGGCTCTGCTCTTTCCTAGCCTTGCAAACAGGCACTCTGCTTTTTCTCCCTCTCGTGCTCCGAACAGCGAGATTGTGACCTTGCGCTCCCTCTCCTCCAAGGAAGGGGCTAGGAAGGAATTGTCTTGCTGCTCCTCACTAGCCCTTGCAGTCATTGCAGATAAACAGCAAGACTGGGGCTCTGCTCTTTCCTAGCCTTGCAAACAGGCACTCTGCTTTTTCTCCCTCTCGCGCTCCGAACTGCGAGATTGAGACCTTGCGCTCCCTCTCCTCCAAGGAAGGGGCTAGGAAGGAATTGTCTTGCTGCTCCTCACTAGCCCTTGCAGTCATTGCAGATAAACAGCAAGACTGGGGCTCTGCTCTTTCCTAGCCTTGCAAACAGGCAGTCTGCTTTTTCCCCCTCTCGCGCTCCGAACTGCGAGATTGAAACGTTGAACTCTCTCTCCTCCAAGGAAGGGGCTAGGAAGGAATTGTCTTGCTGGTCCTCACTAGCCCTTGCAGTCATTGCAGATAAACAGCAAGACTGGGGCTCTGCTCTTTCCTAGCCTTGCAAACAGGCACTCTGCTTTTTCTCCCTCTCGCGCTCCGAACTGCGAGATTGAGACGTTGCACTCCCTCTCCTCCAAGGAAGGGGCTAGGAAGGAATTGTCTTGCTGCTCCTCACTAGCCCTTGCAGTCATTGCAGATAAACAGCAAGGCTGGGGCTCTGCTCTTTCCTACCCTTGCAAACAGGCACTCTGCTTTTTCTCCCTCTCGCGCTCCGAACTGCGAGATTGAGACGTTGCGCTCCCTCTCCTCCAAGGAAGGGGCTAGGAAGGAATTGTCTTGCTGCTCCTCACTAGCCCTTGCAGTCATTGCAGATAAACAGCAAGACTGGGGCTCTGCTCTTTCCTAGCCTTGCAAACAGGCACTCTGCTTTTTCTCACTCTCGCGCTCCGAACGGCGAGATTGAAACGTTGCACTCCTTCTCCTCCAAGGAAGGGGCTAGGAAGGAATTGTCTTGATGCTCCTCACTAGCCCTTGCAGTCATTGCAGATAAACAGCAAGACTGGGGCTCTGCTCTTTCCTAGCCTTGCAAACAGGCAGTCTGCTTTTTCCCCCTCTCGCGCTCCGAACTGCGAGATTGAAACGTTGAACTCTCTCTCCTCCAAGGAAGGGGCTAGGAAGGAATTGTCTTGCTGGTCCTCACTAGCCCTTGCAGTCATTGCAGATAAACAGCAAGGCTGGGGCTCTGCTCTTTCCTAGCCTTGCAAACAGGCACTCTGCTTTTTCTCTCTCTCGCGCTCCAATCTGCGAGATTGAAACGTTGCGCTCCCTCTCCTCCAAGGAAGGGGCTAGGAAGGAATTGTCTTGATGGTCCTCACTAGCCCTTGCAGTCATTGCAGATAAACAGCAAGACTGGGGCTCTGCTCTTTCCTACCCTTGCAAACAGGCACTCTGCTTTTTCTCACTCTCGCGCTCAGAACTGCGAGATTGAAACGTTGCACTCTCTCTCCTCCAAGGAAGGGGCTAGGAAGGAATTGTCTTGCTATTGCTCACTATCCCTTGCAGTCATTGCAGATAAACAGCAAGACTGGGGCACTGCTCTTTCCTAGCCTTGCAAACAAGTACTCTGCTTTTTCTCCCTCTCGCTGTCCGAACTGCAAGATTGAAACGTTGAACTCTCTCTCCTCCAAGGAAGGGGCTAGGAAGGAATTGTCTTGCTGCTCCTCACTAGCCCTTGCAGTCATTGCAGATAAACAGCAAGACTGGGGCTCTGCTCTTTCCTAGCCTTGCAAACAGGCACTCTGCTTTTTCTCCCTCTCGTGCTCCGAACAGCGAGATTGTGACCTTGCGCTCCCTCTCCTCCAAGGAAGGGGCTAGGAAGGAATTGTCTTGCTGCTCCTCACTAGCCCTTGCAGTCATTGCAGATAAACAGCAAGACTGGGGCTCTGCTCTTTCCTAGCCTTGCAAACAGGCACTCTGCTTTTTCTCTCTCTCGCGCTCCAATCTGTGAGATTGAAACGTTGCGCTCCCTCTCCTCCAAGGAAGGGGCTAGGAAGGAATTTTCTTGATGCTCCTCACTAGCCCTTGCAGTCATTGCAGATAAACAGCAAGCCTGGGGCTCTGCTCTTTCCTACCCTTGCAAACAGGCACTCTGCTTTTTCTCACTCTCGCGCTCAGAACTGCGAGATTGAAACGTTGCACTCTCTCTCCTCCAAGGAAGGGGCTAGGAAGGAATTGTCTTGCTATTGCTCACTATCCCTTGCAGTCATTGCAGATAAACAGCAAGACTGGGGCACTGCTCTTTCCTAGCCTTGCAAACAAGTACTCTGCTTTTTCTCCCTCTCGCTGTCCGAACTGCAAGATTGAAACGTTGAACTCTCTCTCCTCCAAGGAAGGGGCTAGGAAGGAATTGTCTTGCTGCTCCTCACTAGCCCTTGCAGTCATTGCAGATAAACAGCAAGACTGGGGCTCTGCTCTTTCCTAGCCTTGCAAACAGGCTCTCTGCTTTTTCTCCCTCTCGCGCTCTGAACTGCGAGATTGAAACGTTGCTCTCTCTCTCCTCCAAGGAAGGGGCTAGGAAGGAATTGTCTTGCTGCTCCTCACTAGCCCTTGCAGTCATTACAGATAAACAACAAGACTGGGGCTCTGCTCTTTCCTAGCCTTGCAAACAGGCACTCTGCTTTTTCTCCCTCTCGTGCTCCGAACAGCGAGATTGTGACCTTGCGCTCCCTCTCCTCCAAGGAAGGGGCTAGGAAGGAATTGTCTTGCTGCTCCTCACTAGCCCTTGCAGTCATTGCAGATAAACAGCAAGACTGGGGCTCTGCTCTTTCCTAGCCTTGCAAACAGGCACTCTGCTTTTTCTCCCTCTCGCGCTCCGAACTGCGAGATTGAGACGTTGCACTCCCTCTCCTCCAAGGAAGGGGCTAGGAAGGAATTGTCTTGCTGCTCCTCACTAGCCCTTGCAGTCATTGCAGATAAACAGCAAGACTGGGGCTCTGCTCTTTCCTAGCCTTGCAAACAGGCACTCTGCTTTTTCTCCCTCTCGCGCTCCGAACTGCGAGATTGAGACGTTGCACTCCCTCTCCTCCAAGGAAGGGGCTAGGAAGGAATTGTCTTGCTGCTCCTCACTAGCCCTTGCAGTCATTGCAGATAAACAGCAAGACTGGGGCTCTGCTCTTTCCTAGCCTTGCAAACAGGCAGTCTGCTTTTTCCCCCTCTCGCGCTCCGAACTGCGAGATTGAAACGTTGAACTCTCTCTCCTCCAAGGAAGGGGCTAGGAAGGAATTGTCTTGCTGGTCCTCACTAGCCCTTGCAGTCATTGCAGATAAACAGCAAGGCTGGGGCTCTGTTCTTTCCTAGCCTTGCAAACAGGCACTCTGCTTTTTCTCTCTCTCGCGCTCCAATCTGCGAGATTGAAACGTTGCACTCCCTCTCCTCCAAGGAAGGGGCTAGGAAGGAATTGTCTTGATGGTCCTCACTATCCCTTGCAGTCATTGCAGATAAACAGCAAGGCTGGGGCTCTGCTCTTTCCTACCCTTGCAAACAGGCACTCTGCTTTTTCTCACTCTCGCGCTCAGAACTGCGAGATTGAAACGTTGCACTCTCTCTCCTCCAAGGAAGGGGCTAGGAAGGAATTGTCTTGATGGTGCTCAGTATCCGTTGCAGTCATTGCAGATAAACAGCAAGACTGGGGCTCTGCTCTTTCCTAGCCTTGCAAACAGGCACCAATCTTTTTCTCCCTCTCGCGCTCCGAACTGCGATATTGACACGTTGCACTCTCTCTCCTCCAAGGAAGGGGCTAGGAAGGAATTGTCTTGCTGGTGCTCACTATCCCTTGCAGTCATTGCAGATAAACAGCAAGACTGGGGCTCTGCTCTTTCCTAGCCTTGCAAACAAGTACTCTGCTTTTTCTCCCTCTCGCTGTCCGAACTGCAAGATTGAAACGTTGAACTCTCTCTCCTCCAAGGAAGGGGCTAGGAAGGAATTGTCTTGCTGCTCCTCACTAGCCCTTGCAGTCATTGCAGATAAACAGCAAGACTGGGGCTCTGCTCTTTCCTAGCCTTGCAAACAGGCACTCTGCTTTTTCTCCCTCTCGTGCTCTGAACTGCGAGATTGAAACGTTGCTCTCTCT
Organism: Phaethon aethereus; assembly: GCF_964289735.1. NCBI lineage: Eukaryota > Metazoa > Chordata > Aves > Phaethontiformes > Phaethontidae > Phaethon > Phaethon aethereus. The sequence continues at coordinate 17,238,447 of NC_138581.1, forward strand.
CTCCTCCAAGGATGGGGCTAGGAAGGAATTGTCTTGCTGCTCCTCACTAGCCCTTGCAGTCATTACAGATAAACAACAAGACTGGGGCTCTGCTCTTTCCTAGCCTTGCAAACAGGCACTCTGCTTTTTCTCCCTCTCGTGCTCCGAACAGCGAGATTGTGACCTTGCGCTCCCTCTCCTCCAAGGAAGGGGCTAGGAAGGAATTGTCTTGCTGCTCCTCACTAGCCCTTGCAGTCATTGCAGATAAACAGCAAGACTGGGGCTCTGCTCTTTCCTAGCCTTGCAAACAGGCACTCTGCTTTTTCTCTCTCTCGCGCTCCAATCTGTGAGATTGAAACGTTGCGCTCCCTCTCCTCCAAGGAAGGGGCTAGGAAGGAATTGTCTTGATGCTCCTCACTAGCCCTTGCAGTCATTGCAGATAAACAGCAACACTGGGGCTCTGCTCTTTCCTAGCCTTGCAAACAGGCACTCTGCTTTTTCCCCCTCTCGCGCTCCGAACTGCGAGATTGAAACGTTGAACTCTCTCTCCTCCAAGGAAGGGGCTAGGAAGGAATTGTCTTGCTGGTGCTCACTAGCCCTTGCAGTCATTGCAGATAAACAGCAAGACTGGGGCTCTGCTCTTTCCTAGCCTTGCAAATAGGCACTCTGCTTTTTCTCCCTCTCGTGCTCCGAACAGCGTGATTATGACCTTGCGCTCCCGCTCCTCCAAGGAAGGGGCTAGGAAGGAATTGTCTTGCTGCTCCTCACTAGCCCTTGCAGTCATTGCAGATAAACAGCAAGACTGGGGCTCTGCTCTTTCCTAGCCTTGCAAACAGGCTCCAATCCTTTTTCTCACTCCTGTGCTTCGAACTGCGAGATTGAGACCTTGCACTCTCTCTCCTCCAAGGAAGGGGCTACGAAGGAATTGTCTTGCTGGTCCTCACTAGCCCTTGCAGTCATTGCATATAAACAGCAAGGCTGGGGCTCTGTTCTTTCCTAGCCTTGCAAACAGGCACTCTGCTTTTTCTCTCTCTCGCGCTCCAATCTGCGAGATTGAAACGTTGCACTCCCTCTCCTCCAAGGAAGGGGCTAGGAAGGAATTGTCTTGATGGTCCTCACTAGCCCTTGCAGTCATTGCAGATAAACAGCAAGCCTGGGGCTCTGCTCTTTCCTACCCTTGCAAACAGGCACTCTGCTTTTTCTCACTCTCGCGCTCAGAACTGCGAGATTGAAACGTTGCACTCTCTCTCCTCCAAGGAAGGGGCTAGGAAGGAATTGTCTTGCTATTGCTCACTATCCCTTGCAGTCATTGCAGATAAACAGCAAGACTGGGGCACTGCTCTTTCCTAGCCTTGCAAACAAGTACTCTGCTTTTTCTCCCTCTCGCTGTCCGAACTGCAAGATTGAAACGTTGAACTCTCTCTCCTCCAAGGAAGGGGCTAGGAAGGAATTGTCTTGCTGCTCCTCACTAGCCCTTGCAGTCATTGCAGATAAACAGCAAGACTGGGGCTCTGCTCTTTCCTAGCCTTGCAAACAGGCACTCTGCTTTTTCTCCCTCTCGCGCTCTGAACTGCGAGATTGAAACGTTGCTCTCTCTCTCCTCCAAGGAAGGGGCTAGGAAGGAATTGTCTTGCTGCTCCTCACTAGCCCTTGCAGTCATTACAGATAAACAACAAGACTTGGGCTCTGCTCTTTCCTAGCCTTGCAAACAGGCACTCTGCTTTTTCTCCCTCTCGTGCTCCGAACAGCGAGATTGTGACCTTGCGCTCCCTCTCCTCCAAGGAAGGGGCTAGGAAGGAATTGTCTTGCTGCTCCTCACTAGCCCTTGCAGTCATTGCAGATAAACAGCAAGACTGGGGCTCTGCTCTTTCCTAGCCTTGCAAACAGGCACTCTGCTTTTTCTCCCTCTCGCGCTCCGAACTGCGAGATTGAGACGTTGCACTCCCTCTCCTCCAAGGAAGGGGCTAGGAAGGAATTGTCTTGCTGCTCCTCACTAGCCCTTGCAGTCATTGCAGATAAACAGCAAGACTGGGGCTCTGCTCTTTCCTAGCCTTGCAAACAGGCACTCTGCTTTTTCTCCCTCTCGCGCTCCGAACTGCGAGATTGAGACGTTGCACTCCCTCTCCTCCAAGGAAGGGGCTAGGAAGGAATTGTCTTGCTGCTCCTCACTAGCCCTTGCAGTCATTGCAGATAAACAGCAAGACTGGGGCTCTGCTCTTTCCTAGCCTTGCAAACAGGCAGTCTGCTTTTTCCCCCTCTCGCGCTCCGAACTGCGAGATTGAAACGTTGAACTCTCTCTCCTCCAAGGAAGGGGCTAGGAAGGAATTGTCTTGCTGGTCCTCACTAGCCCTTGCAGTCATTGCAGATAAACAGCAAGGCTGGGGCTCTGTTCTTTCCTAGCCTTGCAAACAGGCACTCTGCTTTTTCTCTCTCTCGCGCTCCAATCTGCGAGATTGAAACGTTGCACTCCCTCTCCTCCAAGGAAGGGGCTAGGAAGGAATTGTCTTGATGGTCCTCACTATCCCTTGCAGTCATTGCAGATAAACAGCAAGGCTGGGGCTCTGCTCTTTCCTACCCTTGCAAACAGGCACTCTGCTTTTTCTCACTCTCGCGCTCAGAACTGCGAGATTGAAACGTTGCACTCTCTCTCCTCCAAGGAAGGGGCTAGGAAGGAATTGTCTTGATGGTGCTCAGTATCCGTTGCAGTCATTGCAGATAAACAGCAAGACTGGGGCTCTGCTCTTTCCTAGCCTTGCAAACAGGCACCAATCTTTTTCTCCCTCTCGCGCTCCGAACTGCGATATTGACACGTTGCACTCTCTCTCCTCCAAGGAAGGGGCTAGGAAGGAATTGTCTTGCTGGTGCTCACTAGCCCTTGCAGTCATTGCAGATAAACAGCAAGACTGGGGCTCTGCTCTTTGCTAGCCTTGCAAACAGGCTCCAATCCTTTTTCTCACTCTTGTGCTTCGAACTGCGAGATTGAGACCTTGCACTCTCTCTCCTCCAAGGAAGGGGCTAGGAAGGAATTGTCTTGCTGGTCCTCACTAGCCCTTGCAGTCATTGCAGATAAACAGCAAGGCTGGGGCTCTGCTCTTTCCTAGCCTTGCAAACAAGTACTCTGCTTTTTCTCCCTCTCGCTGTCCGAACTGCAAGATTGAAACGTTGCACTCCCTCTCCTCCAAGGAAGGGGCTAGGAAGGAATTGTCTTGCTGCTCCTCACTAGCCCTTGCAGTCATTGCAGATAAACAGCAAGACTGGGGCTCTGCTCTTTCCTTGCCTTGCAAACAGGCACTCTGCTTTTTCTCACTCTCGTGCTCCGAACAGCGAGATTGTGACCTTGCGCTCCCTCTCCTCCAAGGAAGGGTCTAGGAAGGAATTGTCTTGCTGCTCCTCACTAGCCCTTGCAGTCATTGCAGATAAACAGCAAGACTGGGGCTCTGCTCTTTCCTAGCCTTGCAAACAGGCACTCTGCTTTTTCTCCCTCTCGCGCTCCGAACTGCGAGATTGAAACGTTGCACTCCCTCTCCTCCAAGGAAGGGGCTAGGAAGGAATTGTCTTGCTGCTCCTCACTAGCCCTTGCAGTCATTGCAGATAAACAGTAAGACTGGGGCTCTGCTCTTTCCTAGCCTTGCAAACAGGCAGTCTGCTTTTTCCCCCTCTCGCGCTCCGAACTGCGAGATTGAAACGTTGAACTCTCTCTCCTCCAAGGAAGGGGCTAGGAAGGAATTGTCTTGCTGGTCCTCACTAGCCCTTGCAGTCATTGCAGATAAACAGCAAGGCTGGGGCTCTGTTCTTTCCTAGCCTTGCAAACAGGCACTCTGCTTTTTCTCCCTCTCGCGCTCCGAACTGCGAGATTGAAACGTTGCGCTCCCTCTCATCCAAGGAAGGGGCTAGGAAGGAATTGTCTTGCTGGTGCTCACTAGCCCTTGCAGTCATTGCAGATAAACAGCAAGACTGGGGCTCTGCTCTTTCCTTGCCTTGCAAACAGGCACTCTGCTTTTTCTCCCTCTTGTGCTTCGAACTGCGAGATTGAGACCTTGCACTCTCTCTCCTCCAAGGAAGAGGCTAGGAAAGAATTGTCTTGATGCTCCTCACTACACCTTGCAGTCATTGCACATAAACAGCAAGACTGGGGCTCTGCTCTTTCCTAGCCTTGCAAACAGGCAGTCTGCTTTTTCTCACTCTCGCGCTCCGAACAGCGTGATTATGACCTTGCACTCCCTCTCCTCCAAGGAAGGGGCTAGGAAGGAATTGTCTTGCTGGTGCTCACTAGCCCTTGCAGTCATTGCAGATAAACAGCAAGACTGGGGCTCTGCTCTTTCCTAGCCTTGCAAACAAGTAATCTGCTTTTTCTCACTCTCGCGCTCTGAACGGCGAGATTGAAACGTTGCACACCTTCTCCTCCAAGGAAGGGGTTAGGAAGGAATTGTCTTGATGCTCCTCACTAGCCCTTGCAGTCATTGCAGATAAACAGCAAGACTGGGGCTCTGCTCTTTCCTAGCCTTGCAAACAGGCAGTCTGCTTTTTCCCCCTCTCGCGCTCCGAACTGCGAGATTGAAACGTTGAACTATCTCCTCCAAGGAAGGGGCTAGGAAGGAATTGTCTTGCTGGTGCTCACTAGCCCTTGCAGTCATTGCAGATAAACAGCAAGACTGGGGCTCTGCTCTTTCCTAGCCTTGCAAATAGGCACTCTGCTTTTTCTCCCTCTCGTGCTCCGAACAGCGTGATTATGACCTTGCGCTCCCGCTCCTCCAAGGAAGGGGCTAGGAAGGAATTGTCTTGCTGCTCCTCACTAGCCCTTGCAGTCATTGCAGATAAACAGCAAGACTGGGGCTCTGCTCTTTCCTAGCCTTGCAAACAGGCTCCAATCCTTTTTCTCACTCTTGTGCTTCGAACTGCGAGATTGAGACCTTGCACTCTCTCTCCTCCAAGGAAGGGGCTAGGAAGGAATTGTCTTGCTGGTCCTCACTAGCCCTTGCAGTCATTGCAGATAAACAGCAAGACTGGGGCTCTGCTCTTTCCTAGCCTTGCAAACAGGCACTCTGCTTTTTCTCCCTCTCGTGCTCCGAACTGCGAGTTTGAAACTTTGCACTCTCTCCTCCAAGGAAGGGGCTAGGAAGGAATTGTCTTGCTGGTGCTCACTAGCCCTTGCAGTCATTGCAGATAAACAGCAAGACTGGGGCTCTGCTCTTTCCTTGCCTTGCAAACAGGCACTCTGCTTTTTCTCACTTTTGTGCTTCGAACTGCGAGATTGTGACCTTGCGCTCCCTCTCCTCCATGGAAGGGGCTAGGAAGGTATTGTCTTGCTGGTGCTCACTATCCCTTGCAGTCATTGCAGATAAACAGCAAGACTGGGGCTCTGCTCTTTCCTAGCCTTGCAAACAGGCACTAATATTTTTCCCCCTCTCGCTCTCCGAACTGCGAGATTGAAACGTTACACTCCCTCTCCTCCAAGGAAGGGTATAGGAAGGAATTGTCTTGCTGGTCCTCACTAGCCCTTGCAGTCATTGCAGATAAAGTGCAAGACTGGGGCTCTGCTCTGTCCTAGCCTTGCAAACCGGCACTCTGCTTTTTCTCCCTCTCGCGCTCTGAACTGCGAGATTGACACGTTGCACTCTCTCTCCTCCAAGGAAGGGGCTAGGAAGGAATTGTCTTGATGCTCCTCACTAGCCCTTGCAGTCATTGCAGATAAAGAGCAAGACTGGGGCTCTGCTCTTTCCTAGCCTTGCAAACAAGTACTCTGCTTTTTCTCCCTCTTGCGCTCCGAACTGCGAGATTGAAACGTTGCACTCCCTCTCCTCCAAGGAAGGGGCTAGGAAGGAATTGTCTTGATGCTCCTCACTACACCTTGCAGTCATTGCACATAAACAGCAAGACTGGGGCTCTGCTCTTTCCTAGCCTTGCAAACAGGCAGTCTGCTTTTTCTCACTCTCGCGCTCCGAAGTGCGAGATTGAAACGTTGCAGTCCCTCTCCTCCAAGGAAGGGTATAGGAAGGAATTGTCTTGCTGGTCCTCACTAGCCCTTGCAGTCATTGCAGATAAACAGCAAGACTGGGGCTCTGCTCTTTCCTAGCCTTGCAAACAGGCACTCTGTTTTTTCTCACTCTCGCGCTCCTATCTGCGAGATTGAAACGTTGCACTCCTTCTCCTCCAAGGAAGGGGCTAGGAAGGAACTGTCTTGCTGGTGCTCACTAGCCCTTGCAGTCATTGCAGATAAACAGCAAGACTGGGGCTCTGCTCTTTCCTAGCCTTGCAAACAGGCACTCTGCTTTTTCTCCCCCTCGTGGTCCGAACTGCGAGATTGAAACGTTGCACTCCCTCTCCTCCAAGGAAGGGGCTAGGAAGCAATTGTCTTGATGCTCCTCACTATCGCTTGCAGTCATTGCAGATAAACAGCAAGACTGGGGCTCTGCTCTTTCCTAGCCTTGCAAACAGGCACTCTGATTTCTCACTCTTGTGCTTCGAACTGCGAGATTGAGACGTTGCACTCTCTCTCCTCCAAGGAAGGGGCTAGCAAGGAATTGTCTTGCTGGTGCTCACTAGCCCTTGCAGTCATTGCAGATAAACAGCAAGACTGGGGCTCTCCTCTTTCCTACCCTTGCAAAGAAGTACTCTGCTTTTTCTCCCTCTCGCGCTCCGAACTGCGAGATTGAAACGTTGCACTCCCTCTCCTCCAAGGAAGGGGCTAGGAAGGAACTGTCTTGCTGGTGCTCACTACCCCTAGCAGTCATTGCAGATAAACAGCAAGACTGGGGCTCTGCTCTTTCCTAGCCTTGCAAACAGGCACTCTGCTTTTTCCCCCTTGCGCGCTCCGAACTGCGAGATTGAAACGTTGCACTCCCTCTCCACCAAGGAAGGGGCTAGGAAGGAATTGTCTTGATGCTCCTCACTAGCCCTTGCAGTCATTGCAGATAAACAGCAAGACTGGGGCTCTGCTCTTTCCTAGCCTTGCAAACAGGCAGTCTGCTTTTTCCCCCTCTCGCGCTCCGAACTGCGAGATTGAAACGTTGCACTCTCCTCCAAGGAAGGGGCTAGGAAGGAATTGTCTTGCTGGTGCTCACTAGCCCTTGCAGTCATTGCAGATAAACAGCAAGACTGGGGCTCTGCTCTTTCCTAGCCTTGCAAATAGGCACTCTGCTTTTTCTCCCTCTCGTGCTCCGAACAGCGTGATTATGACCTTGTGCTCCCTCTCCTCCAAGGAAGGGGCTAGGAAGGAATTGTCTTGCTGCTCCTCACTAGCCCTTGCAGTCATTGCAGATAAACAGCAAGACTCGGGCTCTGCTCTTTCCTAGCCTTGCAAACAGGCACTCTGCTTTTTCTCACTCTCGCGCTCCGAACTGCGAGATTGAGACGTTGCATTCCCTCTCCTCCAAGGAAGGGGCTATGAAGGAATTGTCTTGCTGGTCCTCACTAGCCCTTGCAGTCATTGCAGATAAACAGCAAGACTGGGGCTCTGCTCTTTCCTAGCCTTGCAAACAGGCAGTCTGCTTTTTCTCCCTCTCGCGCTCCGAACTGCGAGATTGCAACGTTGCGCTCCCTCTCCTCCAAGGAAGGGGCTAGGAAGGAATTGTCTTGCTGGTCCTCACTTTCCCTTGCAGTCATTGCAGATGAGCAGCAAGACTGGGGCTCTGCTCCTTCCTGTTGGGATCATTCTGCACGGCTCGACCTTAAGGAGAAGGAGCTGCAGCATTGAGAAGCTGGTAAACAGCTGGACATCTGCAGGGCTCGGCCTTGAGGAGAAGGAGCTGTGGTAAACAGCTAAGAAGCAGCACTGTATAAGAAAAACAGGATGGAACCCGGACCACGTAGCAGTAAGCGCAAGTAGGAGGAGTATGATAATGCACTCTTTAGAGCTAAGCCAATGATTGTAAGACAAGTATGCATAAGGTAGAACTTAGTGTATAAATATGTGTAAGGTTTTGCAATAAAGTTGAAGCTTGCTTTATCACTCATATTGAGTCGACTGCATGCCTTCCCTCGCTCGTCGCAAGTGGCGCCCGAACAGGGACCCCCATCCTTGTTTTTCACCGGACAGCGAGATCGGAGAAGCACTGGTAGCAGCGACCAGGGAGCAGAAGATCGGCGGACGCTGCCGCGGCGCGCCTGATCCGTGCTTGAACCCAGGATAATTAAGAAGGGGTTCGCCGTCCGAAAGAAGGCTACCCAAGGGAAAAGGCTGCAAAAATAATTGACCGGATAATTAAGAAGGTCAACGTAGCGCGCAATGGAAATAGAGGTAGCATTCGAAATCTTAAAATGCTTTTTAGAAAAGCGGGGAGTAAGCCAATTAAAAGATCTGGCTGGGTTAATTGCGTTAGGGAAAGCGAAAGGGTTTTTTAAAGACCCTGAAAGTATGTTTGAAGTAGACGAGTGGCGTTCTTATGGAGATTGTTTGTGGGATCTAGTAATCGATGATGAAAAATCAGCAAAAAATTAATGAAATCTTGGAGAGATGTTATTCATTGCATGAAAAGATATAAAACTGAAAAGCGAATAGCACAGGCAACAAAGACAGTATAAAATCTACGACGCTCTAGAGGTTGATCCTAGAGACATTAAAAGAACTAAAGGCAGAACGCATCGCATGAAGAAGGGGCGATGGTCAGACTCCTGCTGCATATGCTCTCTAAGAGAGGACTGAAATATGATGAATATACACTTAGAAGGCTTCTAATTTGGTGCCAAAAAGGGTACCCCCCCGATGCGTCTGTGGCGTTTAAGGCAGAGACGTGGGAGGAGATAGGAAAAATGTTATAGGAACATATTGGGAATGGAGATAAAACCACCGCAGAGTTAGTGACGACATGGAAGTTGATGTTAAACACATTAAAAGCCTTAAAGGCAGAGAGAAAAGCTGCAGCTGATATGGAGGAGGCTGTTAAACCATCTTCAACCAATCCCTTTTTAACTGAGTCAGAGGGTCCAGGACCTTCAGCGACTCCGACTGCACCTCCTGAGGTGCCAGATGCACCGAGTAAACCGGCTGCATAGATAAGTCAGAGAAACAGATCTACGATGATGTATGTGAGGGCAAGACGGGACAACGTTGCCCAGAACAATGTACTCAGTGTTCCCCTGTGTGCCCATGTGAAAGATCAATGGGGCGAGTCTCGAAAGGAGATGGGCAAGCAGCGGAGCTAGCAACAACATGGCAATTGCTATTGGAGACTGTTTTGAAGAGCCAGGGGCTAGCAGCAGACTCTGCAACAGCTTTTGAGTTACCTACCTGGGAGAAAGCAGGGAAATTGGTGTTTGAGGCAGCCTCTAAAGAGGATCATACGGCTATGAAAGTGTTAACAACCTGGCGATTAGTCAGAGACTCTATAAAGACGATAAAATCAGAGCGGACGGCGGCAGCAGCTGCCGCTGCCACAGCCTTGGGAGAGAAGGGAGGCCGAGCTGGGGATGGTGAGAACGAGCAACCCCCGCCCGCCCCCCCCGCCCCCCCCCGCCCCGCCCCCCCGCTAACGCAACCAACGGAGGTGGCGAGTCCTCCTTGGCCCCCGCCTCCTGACCCGTGCCGCAACAGGAGGGGGCTGCCTGGGATGATCCTTCCCCCAAGTCAAGATACGACCCTGCCCAACATTGGCGAGGCATGAGACAAGAGACTTTGGCAGAGAGGGAGGGGACGGAGTGAAGCAGGTACCGGCCAGGTCGGTACGGCCGGCAGTAAGACCTGAAGATCTTGTCACACGTCCCACGGACGCAGTCAACTCCGTCGTACCACCAGCTGATGCTTTCACTCTTTTGTATGCGGAATGATGGCTCGTTGACTGTCTCAGCGGCTCTCCCCGGACGGTCAAGAGCAGGAACTTCAATATGCCATATTTGTAAAACGGTGTTGTGGGTTTGTTCTATGTCGTTGTAATTATTGTCACAAATGTATCATTTCTTTTGCAGGGAATCGAAGAGTATATTTCAATTGCTTTTTTACCATTCCCTTAGCAGCTGAGGATGCGGAGAAGTTTGCCTTTACGGTACCATCGGTAAATAAAGGAGAGCTAGCAAAAAGTATCATTGGGTAGTGTTACCACAAGGAATGCAAAATTCACCTACGATGTGTCAGACATTTGTGGCATGGGCTCTAGAACCGGTGTGGATAAAATATCCAGATTTAATAATGTATCATTATATAGTTGATATATTAATAGCAGGGACACAATTGAATGCAGACCACATTTTACAGCACTTAGAGCACTATTTAGGAAAACGGGGTTTAAAAATAGCACCAAAAAAAAAAAAAAAAAAAAAGGCAAAAGAAGGGACCATGGCAATATTTGAGCTGGATTATTACCAGGGCAGCGGTCCACTCACAAAAAATAAAGATTAAGGCGAAAAGAGAAAATCTTTCTGATGTCCAAAAATTAATGGGGGATATACAGTGGGTTCGCAATATTTGCGGAATTACTAATGATGATCTAAGGCCATTGATGCCGCTCCTGGAGTCTTCGGTGGAGGCTCCAGAGCGACGTCAACTGAATGAGGATCAACACCAAGCTTTGCAGAAAATTACTGAGAAGATAGCCAGGTCACAGGATGTAAACCCCACGTTAGCCATTTTTCAGAATGCTACCAATTGGTGTAATTATACAACGAGCAACATCTCACGCTCTACTATTGTCCCAATGAGACTCCCTAAAGGAATATTCTTGATTTGTGGTGATCGTGCATGGCAAGGTGTTCCCTCCCATTTGAGAGGTGGTCCTTACACATTGGGGCACCTAACATTGTTAACTCCCAACACTTCTATGATATTGAACCTTACCCGACGGCATAGAATAAGATGACAGATTTGAAAATATCAGGAAGAGTGCAATGACCAACTGGATTTTTGGACTGCAGACAAAACCATACTAACCTCTTTCCTTGCCCCTGGGGTCGCTGCTGCCCAAGGCTTAACCACTTTAAATAAACTGGGATGTTGGCTAGCGAAACAAACCAATGCTACTTCTGCAACACTCAGTGCTTTGTTAATGGAAACTGACTCAATAAGGCATGCGACATTGCAAAATAGGGCAGCTATCGACTTCCTACTTTTGGCCCAAGGGCACGGGTGTGAGGAGTTTGATGGCACGTGTTGTATGAATTTAACAGATACATCACAGTCGGTAACTCAACAATTACAAAAACTGAAGGACTTAACGGACAGGTTACAGACAAGTTCACTAAACCTCGAATCATAGCTGTCAAGTTTGGGCCTAAGTGGATGGTTACAAGACTTAATAAAAGGGGCAGTTGTTATAGTACTTGTTATCTTAATACTAATGCTTATTGTACCATGTTTATTGCATTGTCTACAAGGAATGGTTCAAAAGGTAGTAAAGAATGCTTGGCTAGCTAATAACTCAAACAAGTATCTTACACACCCAATGAATGAGCTTTGTTAGATAATCACGCTCAAAACAAAAAGGGGGAGAGGCTACCACATTACCCTAAGAACGTTTGAATAAAGCCTTATATGTGTTAAATTATTTGCGGAAGGAGAAAGGACCTTTTCAACTGCTAACCAGGGGACGAGGTTGACGGTGGTGGCTGTTTAAAACCATGGGTAAAACCATGGGTAACCCACTTTGCAGGTGCCTCGAAGTGGGTGAGGCCATGGGTGGGGCAGTCACCATCGTCATCGTTGGACACATCATGACACTATCAGGTGTCATCGCAATCTGGATGCCACCTCAGTCAAAAGAAAATGTAGGGGTAAATCACACTGAAATTTGCAGTATCATGAGATGAACGTGGAAAGCTTTTGAGGCAAAGTGTTCTATAACTACAAATGCTTTGGTAAGATATAATATTGGTCTTCATAGCCTTATACAAGTACCTTTTTTCTATCACTAGGAGTAGTTTATATCACTAGAAGTAGTACAGCTAGAATTGTTTTGCTTTGTAATATTCTGCTATTGACTTAAGCATAAGTTGATATGTGACTGCTGAGTTATGAAAAAATGCCGTGTCAACAAAGCCTACGAACCAATAGACGGGATGGCTGTGGCGCGTGCAGCACGTCTGGCCAGCGGGTGCATACGCCATAGGCTCCCTGTGTTAAAAGCTGACAACTGAGGTGAGTTCCGACACTCGCTGGCCACGTGTGTCGAAACTCGTTCCTCTACAAATGTGTAATACCGGGAATTCCTGAAGGGCAGTGGGCTGGTGTACAGCAAGGCCACCGTTGCCTCCGTGGGGACGCCCACGTAAAGCTGGCACCTACCAACTGCTGGGCTGAGTTCGCGGCACAGGATGATACAAGAATGTACAGAGGGTCCATCTTTCTCACAGTCCTCGGGTTGCGAATGATCCATCAGGTTTTGTTTATACAAAAACAAAAAGGGGGAGATGTTGGGATCATTCTGCACGGCTCGACCTTAAGGAGAAGGAGCTGCAGCATTGAGAAGCTGGTAAACAGCTAGATATCTGCACGGCTCGGCCTTGAGAAGAGGGAGCTGTGGCACTGGGAAGCTGGTAAACAGCTGGACATCTGCAGGGCTCGGCCTTGAGGAGAAGGAGCTGTGGTAAACAGCTAAGAAGCAGCATTGTATAAGAAAAACAGGATGGAACCCGGACCACGTAGCAGTAAGCGCAAGTAGGAGGAGTATGATAATGCACTCTTTAGAGCTAAGCCAATGATTGTAAGACAAGTATGCATAAGGTAGAACTTAGTGTATAAATATGTGTAAGGTTTTGCAATAAAGTTGAAGCTTGCTTTATCACTCATATTGAGTCGACTGCATGCCTTCCCTCGCTCGTCGCACTTTCCTAGCCTTGCAAACAGGCACTCTGCTTTTTCTCACTCTCGTGCTCCGAACTGCGAGATTGAAACGTTGCACTCCCTCTCCTCCAAGGAAAGGGCTAGGAAGGAATTGTCTTCCTGGTCCTCACTAGCCCTTGCAGTCCTTGCAGATAAACAGCAAGACTGGGGCTCTGCTCTTTCCTAGCCTTGCAAACAGGCACTCTGCTTTTTCTCCCTCTCGCGCTCCGAACTGCGAGATTGAAACGTTGCACTCCCTCTCCTCCAAGGAAGGGGCTAGGAAGGAATTGTCTTGCTGGTCCTCACTATCCCTTGCAGTCATTGCAGATAAACAGCAAGACTGGGGCTCTGCTCTTTCCTAGCCTTGCAAACAGGCACTCTGCTTTTTCTCCCTCTCGCGCTCCGAACTGCGAGATTGAAACGTTGCACTCCCTCTCCTCCAAGGAAGGGGCTAGGAAGGAATTGTCTTGCTGGTCCTCACTATCGCTTGCAGTCATTGCAGGTAAAGGTAGGGAATATCCTTTTGGTCAGTCTGGATCAGCTGTCCTGACTGTGCCCCCTCCCAGCTTCTTGTGCAGCTCCTCACTGGCAGAGCATGCGAAGATGAAAAGTCCTTGACTTAGTATAAGCACTACAACTACTTAGCAACAACTAAAAACATCAGTGTGTTATCCACATTATTCTCATATGAAATCCAAAACACAGCACTATACCAGCCATCAGGAAGAAAATTAACTCTATCCCAGCCTAAACCGGGACATCAAGCCAGCATGTGGGTGACCCAACTCCATGACTGTGACTCCTAGGCACCAGAGTAAGGCAAATAATAATGGGAATTAAAAATGTGGCAGAGATGTGGCTATTCTCTACAGTCTGAACACTGCAAATTCAAGAAATTCAGTCCTATTCTTTGGATGTCCTGAAGTAATGTGCCAGGGTTCTGCACTTTCTGAAAGACTGGCCCACTACTACATGTTGAAAGACTCACTGCTGCAAAGTATTACAAGACCTTTGCATTTGCTAGTTACCCTAAAATTGCTTTAAAAAAAAGATAAGTTAAAATAATTAATTTCTCTGACAGAATCCAAAGTGCCAAAGGTTATAGAAGGAAGTGAGCAGCAATGAAAATAAAATAAAGTCCATCTACCTACTGGATTACATCTAAAAGTGTCTTTTTCATGATATTGTCCAGCTGATAACTGGATATGATGCTTCACACCTTTGTGACTGAGTTTGTGGTTCTTCGGTGAGTCCTAATGCATCTATTTTCCTGTTACAGGTGTTGTGGCTTTGGGAGATCATGCTTTTTTGGTAACGATCTGGATTTATTCTGTGTGTGCCTGTAACAATGCCTTAGCCCTTAACCAGGGAAAAGTTTCAGACTTCCAGACTATTTTCTGCCGCTTCCAGGGAAATGTTATGATTCAAAGAAATCCAAACTTAAGAAATTTAGACTCAATAACATGAAAGTGTTATTCAGCGGACATCTTTATTGCAGCGCTGGACGCATGGGGGATATCTCCTCCTAACATGCGTGCGCTGAAACAAAAGTTCATCCTTTATATACCTTCAAGACATGAATATTCACACATTTTCCAAGAAATCTCCGCCTCCTTGCTTATCTACTACATTTACATAATGCTGGTGTTGCAAAACTACACTACGCATGCACGGGGGTCTCGGGTGGTCGTCGGTGGTCGTTTGGGGAGTTAGTCCCCTACTCCTTTTTCCCTTTTATGGTCACAGGTCTCTCGAGGATAATTCTTCTCCTTGAATGTTCACCCCTTCTGTTGTCCAGCCAAGCAGTTCCTTCTTATCATCCTTGTCTGAGCACTCCTGCCAGTCTGTCTCTATGCTCAAGGTTAAGATATCTTCTCTGTTCTCTTTAATCTCTCAGTCCTTGCTCTTAACTCTTCTCCTATTGGTTCTCTCCACCTGTCTTCTCCGTTTCTACTTGTGTTTTAATTTTCATGAGGCCTGCTTTCCTCGTGATTAACCGTTTACACATAGTTACAATGTTAGCATTGAGGCAAATACAGCCTAAGGACTATGAGAGTAGGCCGTTAAACATAATCACACAGTTATTAGGCTAAAGAATTCTATACTGAAGTTAAACTAATCATGTAATCAATAACCTTCCATATGTTAAGAAATTTGCAAAACTTACAGTTGATTAGCGATGCATGCTAAAACTTCATAATTGTTTTAGATCCTTGTTTCAATATAATCGACTGATTTGATTAACTGAGATTAATGAATACAACATATCATGTGCTCTCATATAACAGTAACTGGTGATGAGTTTGGGATTGAACTGAATTTCTCCCACCTACTTACCACATATTTTTGAAGGATGTTTAACTTGTCTTCAAGTCTGCCATCCCTGGCTATAATGAACTGATTTTTTCAAATGCACGGAAGCTCTATTACGTCTTTGCCATGCTAAGAATACTGCTTCCTTTCTCTTTCATCACAAGCAAAAGTATAGGAGCAGTGATGGAAATGCAACAAGGACAAAAAAGAATAGCTTGAGGATGTTGCTAAGAAAAAGTGCAGAGGAATTAAAAGTAATTTGAAAGAAAGTTTGACCCCAATATAGGTAAGCAGTTTGAAGAAAGAGGTGGCAGAATGAACACGAAAGGTAAAAGAAAATGAGAACAAATACGTTGTTTTGGAAAAGCAACCTAAGACAGACACATGAAAAAGGAATATGAGAAAACACAATGAAGTTGGAGAAGAAAACGATTCAGTATTTAAAAATGTGTGGAGTAATAAGGCACGGACTCTGGCGGGGATTCAAGCCAAAGACCTTTATTGTTAGCAAAGCTTGCTTTTTATACAAATACAGCCCGTTCACGCGCCTAGAAGTGCTACCCGGTTGGCTATTGCTTTAAGTCCACGCGACTCTCACAGAGGCAGGATTGGTCACCTCTGTATGTCCACGCGCTCCTTTGCTTCCTCTTAGTTGTTTACCACAGCTCCTTCTCCTCAAGGTTGAGCCCTGCAGGTGTCCAGCTGTTTACCAGCTTCTCAATGCCACAGCTCCTTCTCCTCAAGGTCGAGCCCTTGCAGGGTGATCCCAACAAAACTGAGAATAAAACAAGGAGATGGAAGGAAATGAGGATAAAGAAATTAAAAGAAAATCACAACAGCAGCAGCACTGAGTTTACTTGATTCAAATTTATTTTTTCAGAACAGTATGGTTTTTTTATATGTTCTTGGGAGTGAGGGCAAAGGAGGAACTGAGATATTTTTGAACACATGAAAACTCACACAGGCTCCCAACAAGCCTGGGATTCCCATCTGATGTTGCATTTAGGATTATAGGAATCTGCCTTCAGAGATCCTGAAGATAACCGGCAGACTGCACCACCCTTCTTACGGTGCACTGTCTGATGGCTGAGAAGTGTCAGTTGTTCTCCGTATGAAACTAAAATATAACAATCGGCCTCTAGTTTAACAGGTCATTCCATAACACAAAATATTTAGCAAGAGAAGGTGAAAATGACATTGGAAACTGAGTTCCAAAGTTGTCAATTTTGTAGTTTATGAGGAGAAATAGTGGGGGTGGTTTACTATAAGCAGTTTTCCCCTCCCCAATATAGTTTCATCAAGGTGTTTTATTACATTGTCACTCATGCTTTTGTACTGCTTTCTAATATTGTACTGACTTGTTTGAATCACTTTGAAAATTAAGGCTGCCTCCTTCTGAGACAAATCCAGGTCTCATTAAAATTCATAAATAGACAGCCAAAAGCTTTGAGCGCTTTTCCATTGACACTGAGAAATGGAAGTGTCCTTATTTATCCTGATGATAGCATATTATTTTGAAGGGTATCCACATCCATAGTCAACTGGGTTTTGATTAATATTTAGGGCTCACTATGAAGGAAATTTATTTTCATTAAGGAGTTCTGTGACACAAACTAGCTGATGGTATCTCAAATCAGGATCGTATCAGTGTTTAATTGCATTCTTTCAACATGAAAAAAAACATTGGCATTAAATGCAAATATATGCTGACAAGCAGCAGCAGTCTGATTTTCTTGGGTAGCATATGTATACCAGGGTCTCCATTGTATATTGTCACTACTGATTGCATGAACATTCCCTCATGTCATGAAAATGTTTAGAGGTAGTGGGGGAAGAAGGGAGATAATTTCTTGTCTCTGCTATTGTGTCCAACTCAGCTCATGTTACACAACAATACCAAGGCTGAAGTCCAAGTTGTGAAGTATATTTGGGCACTGCATTGTTTATATTTGTCATTCTGCCAAATATGCACCAAAATAATGATAATTCTCCAAATTCATGCCTGAATTCAATTAGAAAAATAAAATTCACATGCTTTAGTCAAAAAGGAAAATTGCAAAATTTTGACACGTGTAATCTCAGAAATAAAAGTATTTAGTCGTATTAACTGATAGCCACACCAGTAACTGAGCAGTGGGCCATTCAAGGCTTCAATATAGAAAGCACTTAAACTTAAACAGATAAAATCAACTGGCTAGCATGTTTACTTAGGAATGTGTCTAAACTTCTGTAGGATATACTCTTCATAAAAAAAATTTCAGGATCAGGCTCCATTATGCAAAGTTTGCATTGCAAATACACTATATAAAACATTAGTATCTGACCTTATAGTGGGTGTCTGCTATAGGCCACCTGTCCAGGAAGAACAAGTGGTTCAGGACCTCTACAGACACATAGGAGCAGCCTCATGTTCGCAGGCCCTGGTCCTCACGAGGAACTTCAACCACCCTGATATCTGCTGGAGGGACAACATAGCATGGCATAAACAATCCAGGACATTCATGGAGTGCATCAATGACAACTTCCTCCTCTAAGTGATAGAGGAGAGGTACTCTGCTGGACCTCCTACTGACCAACAAGGAGGGGCTGGTTGGGGATGTGAAGGTCAAAGGCAGCCTTGGCTACAGTGACCATGAGGTGGCGGAGTTCGGGATCCTGAGGGGAGAAAGGAGGGCAAAAAGCAAGCTCACAACCCTGGACTTGAGGAGAGCTGACCGACCTCGGAAGCATCCTGTGGGATAAGGCCCTGGAGGGAAGAGGGGCCCAAGAAAGCTGGTTAATATTTGAGGATCACTTCTTCCAAGCTCAGGAGCATGTCCTGTTGAGCAGGGGGAGAGACAGAGCAGCTTGGTGGGCACCTGATGGTTAGCCAAGGTCAACCCACCACAAACAGGTTGCTCAAAGAGCTTTTTGAGTCTCCCTCCTTGTGAATATTCAAAAGCCATTTGGACATGGTCCTGGGCAACTGACTCTAGGTGGCTGTGCTTGAGCAGGGCGTGTGTGGACAAGATGACCTCCAGAAGTCCCTTCCAACCTCAACCATTCTGGGATTAGTTGGCCTTTATTTTTAGTGTCTTAGTAGATCACAAATGTGACGTATAATGTAGATATTAATATACCCATCTAATTAAGCTTAAGGTTGTTGTAGAACAAGTGCTTTTGAACTAAATCTTTCTTGGTTTTAGGCTGAATTCATTTATCCAGAGGGTTTGGGTTGTATGTCCAATTTGTTGGACAAGTTGTTGTGGGAATCTACTATCGACCAGACAGCCAGTATGATGACACTGATGAATTATTCTACAAAGAATTAAGGAATATCTCTAGATCGGTTGCCCTTGTCCTTACGGGTGATTTTAACTTCCCAGACATTAACTAGGAATATCATACAGTGGACACAAACAGGTCCATGAAATTCCTGAAGCATGTTGAAGATACCTTCTTGGTGCAGGTACTAAGGGAGCTGACTAGGAAAGGTGCTCTCCTAGACTTGTTGTTTGTAGACAGAGGGACTCACGGGTGAAGTGGTGATTGGTGGCTGTCTTGGTCACAGTGACCATAAAGTAGTTGAGTTTCAAATTGTTGGCGATAGGAGAAAAACTGACAACAAAAATTCAACCCTGGATATGAGGAGAGCAGACTTTGAGCTGCTGGAGCTAGTTTGTAAGGCTCCCTGGGAATCTGCTTTTGAAGGTATTGGGATCCACGAATGCTGGTCACTTTTTAAGAGCCATCTCTTAAGAGCACAGGAGCAGGTAATTCCAAAGTGTTGAAAGTCAAGCAAGTGGGGCAGAAGGCCGGCTTGGCTGAACAGGGATCTTCTTCTAGAAAATAGGTGGAAAAGGAAAGTGTACAGACATTGGAAGCAAGGACAGGTGACATGGGAGGACTACAGAGATGCTGTCCGCTTTGTAGGGAGAGAATTTGTGCAGCCAAAGCTTGATTAGAGTTCAAGCTGGCCAGCACTGTGAAGGACAACAAAAAGGGCTTTTTTTAATATCTTAACAGCAAACGGAGGATCAGAGATAACATTGGGCTGTTGCTTGACGAGGTTGTCACCTCACAAGTAGGGACAGAGACAAAGCAGGGACGTATAATGCCTTCTTTGCCTCTGTCTTCAACACTGATGATGGGCTCTGGGACCCCTGGAGCCCTGTGTTGGAAGACTGTGACTGGGAGGGATGATAAACTCCCAGCTGACTCTGAACTGGTTTGAGACTTGCTGCTCCAGCTGGATGCACATAAGTCTATGGGGCCTGATGGGATTCATCCCAGGGTACTGAAAGCGTTGGCCAATGTCATTGCGGGACCTCTCTCTTGGGAGTCTGGAGAGGTCCCAGTTGACTGGAAGCTGGCAAATGTTGTCCCAGTTTTTGAGAAGGGTAAGAAGGAAGACCCTGGTAATTACAGGCCTGTCAGTCTCACTTCAGAGCCCAGTAAAATTATGGAGAACGCTATTCTGGGAGTTGTTGAAAAACACTTGAGAGACAACGCAGTCATTGGTCATAGCCAGCACAGGTTCATGAGGGGAAAGTCCTGCTTAACCAACTTCATTTCCCTGCAGTAGGGACAGGGAGCCAGACAGAGAGCGAATGGCAGAGAAGGAAAAAAAACCACCACTGTGACAGGCTACAGGGCAGAGAGGGAGCGATTCAAGACACGGGACAGAGAACGGCAAAATAGCGATGGGCCGCTGGGCAGAGAGGGAGGAATTTAAAAGTGTAAGTAAAGACAGAGACAGAGAGATGGACAGAGAGACAGAGAGAAAGAGAAAACAGCGACGGGCTTCAAGACAGATAGAGAGGAATTGAAAGATCCCGGCAGGGAGCCGGACAGGGCAAGACGGCGAAAGAAATGAAACTGCAGCGTGGCTCAGGGCTGACAAGGACGAAATTGCAAAACAGGGACAGGGAGCAGGATAGAGGGAGACAGAGGAAGAGAGACACTTGTGCTGTGCTACAGGGCCAAGAAGGAAGACTTTGAACACCAGGGACACGGGGCCGGGCAGAGAGCGCCAGAGACAGCAAAAATACCGACGGGCTACAGGACAGAGCGGGAGGAAGGCAAACATGGTGGCTGGGAGCCAGACAGAGAGAGACTGCGAAAGAAAAGAGCAGCAACACGCTACACGGCAGAGAGGGGGGAATGGAAAAGCAGGGACAGGGAGCCAGACTGGGAGAGGCAGAGGAAGGAAAAATAGCCGCGGGCTACAAGCTAGGGAGAGAGAGGACCTAAAAGACAGGGACGGGGAGCTGGTCAGAGTGAGATGGAGAAAGGAGGTATGGGGGGACACGGACGGATACCACATCAGCGTGGGAAAGAGAGGGGGCCAGGGGAGGGGCAGCGAGGGCCCGGGATGCAGAATAGGGGCAACAGGGCCCCGAGGGCCTGGGACTCACCGCAGCTTTCACTCCCTGCACTGCTGGGAGAGTTTGCCAGTTCAGACGCTTCTTCCTCCTCTCCTCCCTTCGCCTTCTGTAACTCCTGTCGCTTGGCTGTCCTCCACCCAAGAGAATACCGGGGTGTCTTACAGCTCGTACAAGACGAGGCTCCCTACGCACGTAGCCTCGCTCGTGCGCCACACGGCCGCTTCCGGTGATGCGTGCAGACCCTGCACATTCGACTGCCCGTGTACGTCAGGTGCGGCGCACCTGGGAGCGACAGCGTCCATCGCTCACGTGGCCCTGTCCTTTCCTGGGCCTGTCGTTAGAAGCACACCTGGGAAAGAAGATCCTGGCCGTCTGCGACGGATTAGGACCGGAAGGCACGAGGGGAGCCCTCGGCGCACTCGAACGGCGGGCGCGAGGCAGCGGCCCCTCCCCGCAGCCAGGCGGTTGCAGGGACTCGCCGCAAGGCCGGGCGCTCCTGCACGCGATCTGTTTCGCGAGCCCCGAGGCAGCCACGATTAACGAGCCCGATGACGCCCGCGCTGGGCCGGGGGTGGGCAGAGGCAGAAGTAGAAGCAGGGGACAGGGACACCGGGCGCAGCAGCGCTGGCGTGGGCGGGAGAGCAGGGAACGGTGTGGGGAAGGGTCACTCGGGACGCCTGCTCCGGTAGCCCGGCCTAAGTGACGGCCGAGGACGCCTAAGCACCGCGTACGTCTAAAGAAACCCGCCGGCGTAGGGTGGCAGGAAGAACACCGGTACGCGACCACCGGCTGAAGCTGCCGCGCCCAGGCCCAGCTGACCGCTGCCACGGACTCCCGATCCCTCTGCTGCAGCAGGAGTTTGTTGCACAGGCACGCGTTCGTTTTGCGCGCGCACGTGCAAGCGTGACTCAGAACGCAGGCTGACGTCAGGCTACAAAAGCCGCCCGAACGCCCCACTTGCATCACATCTGCTTTGCCTGCAACAAGCGGGTCGTTTCCGAGGCATTTTCCCGGCTGCTCAGGCAGAGCACACGCCATCACGCGCTCGAGGCAGAGCCGGGCAGGCGGAACTTACGCGCCGCCGTTCGAGAGCGCGGCTCTGACCCGACACCGCGGCAGCAACGCTCCCGCCCGCACTGCTCGAGGTGCGCGAGTAACGAAGCTGGGGGCATCGTTTAGTCTCTGTGAGCAGTTAACTGCGAGGTGCAACCTTGAGGGGAGGAACAAGATAATCACAAAAGCAGCACAGCTCCGGAACCTTGAGGGAACTGTCCTAATTAACATCTAATTGGCATAATAGCAACCTGCCCCCGGGCGGGGAAAGCCCCCTCCTCGCTCAGCATGCCCGGGAAGAAAGAAGGACGCTGCGACTTTAAGCGGAGACGAGGCTGGCGAGAACCGAGGGGAACAAGGGCGACGGAGCCAACTGTTGAAAACACCGGTAACCGCTGCGCGGAGCGTAGCCACGCGGTCCGAGTGTGGCCCGAGGGGTGCGAGCTCTGTGCGCTACCACCTCGCACCCAGCTCTGCACGCAGCCGGAAGAAAAGCCAACACCCCGGCTCTGCACGTTCGCCGCCTGCCCGCGCACCGGCGGAAGAACCGTGTGTGGGACAACAGCACCGCCCCGCGGGGACGGGGCCCGCCCCGGAGGCGGGCAGAGACCCGGCGGAGCGAGGCGCGCGCGTGCGCCGTGAGGCGTCTCTGCCTGCGCGCCCCCCCCCCCGCCCTCCGGGCGGTACCTCGCGGCGCCTGTCCCGCGAGGCTATAGGGACGCGCGGCCGCTCACGCGCGCTCCCGGCGCCGCGTGCTGGGGTCGCGCTCCCGCGGGGGCGGGAGGACTCCCGCCTCGCCGCGGGGCCCGGCCCTTCCTCGCTGCAGGCGGCTGCCTGCGGAACGGCCTTCGCGCCGCTCCTCAGCCGGCTCCCGCCGGCGGGCGGGCCCGGGCGGCGCCCCCGGGGCACCGCAGGGCCAGCGCCGGCCTCAGCCGCACCTGCAGCCCGCTTCGAGCGTCGGGCCCGCAGCTGCAACCCCTCGGGAGCAGGCGGCCGCCACCCCCCCCAACGGCACGGGAGCCCCTGCCCTGGGCCTGGGCCCGGCCCCGCAGCGGAGGAACGCACCCGGGCGCGCAAAGCGGGCAGCGCAGGTTTGTTCCCTCGGGCGCACCGGGAGCTGCCGCCCAGGCTCGGTGCCCGACGGCGGCCGGGCGGAGGGGGAAGAGGGGAGAGGGAAGCGGGAGGAAGCGCAGAGGCGGGGAGAGAAGAGGCGAGGGACGGGGAGCCAGGCCCGGGGGGGCGGGAGCCGGACGTGGGCGTCGAGGCGGAGGAAGAGGGAGAACTGCAGCGTGGGGAGGGGGGAGATGAAGCGATAAAGAAAAGGGGGAGGGAGCGGGGGAGAGAGCTGAGTGGGACCGAGCGGGGCAGCGGGGACAGCGGAGAGGGACAGCGAGAACGAGCGGCGCCCGGCCTGGGAGCGGCGGGTACCGCGACAGGGAGCTGGGTATCGGGAGACAGAGAGAAAACTGCATGAGGGGACCAGAGCAGAAGGAATTAAGAAAAAAAGGGGGTGGGGGGTGTGTGTGTGAAGGGACAGGAAGGCAGATAGAGGCAGTCATGGAAAGAGAAAGGGAAAAGGGACAAACACGGGAAAGAATTAAAAATTAGAGACCATCAGCTGGACAGAGCCATAAGAATAGAAAGGGGACAGGATGCAGAGTCAGGGCATTAAAACCCCGTCAAAGGGAGCGATGCGGAGGGGGATGTGGAAGAGAAAAGAAAAAGCGACGGGCGGCAGGAAACACGGGGAAGAAAAACAAAAAACCGAAACCACGGGACAGGGAACCGGATAAATGGAGACGTAGAAATAAAATTTTAAAAGCGACGTGGTACGTGACAGGGTTACGTCAAGACGTTAAGGCCCCCCTCGCCCCCGCGACCTCCAGCCCCGGTTTGCTGGCCGAGCGCTATGTCGTACGGTCGGGAACATCCCTTTGGGCAGCTGGGGGTCAGCTGTCCCGGCCGCGTCCCCTCCCAACCCCGCGCGCACCCCCGCTCTACTCGCTGGCGGGGCCGCGGGAGCAGCAGAACAGCCCTTGACGCCGCGCAAGCGCCGCTCGGCGAGACCCGGCGCGTGTCCCCGCGTCATCGACGCCGGGTGTCGGCGCAAATCCAACACGTAGCCTTGCGCCAGCTACCGCGAATAAAACTAACTCTACATCTGAGCCCAAACTAGCGCGCGCGGGAATACAGTTTTAAAAAGTTGAGCGCGGTACTAGAAACGCGGGAAAAAATTTAAGACTGGGGACAGGAATCCAGATAAAGAGAGACATAGAAAGAAGATTTAAAAAGCAGCGGGGTACGGGAAAGCACTAAAAACTAGGGACAGCAAACCTCACAAATGTTGTCGAGAAAGAAAAATGGAATAAGCAATGGCATTAAGAAAAGACAAGAAACAATTAAAAAACCCCAAGGAGATGGTAAATAACAGAGCCACAAACGAAAATACAGTTCTAAAAGCGACAGGGTACACAACGGACAGGAATAAATTAAAAAATATGGATAGGGAGCTTGATAAAAGTAGACCTAGAACAGAAACTGAAAGAGCGACAGGGCTCGGGACAGACAGGAATAAAAATAAAAATGAAAGACGGTGAATTGGTTAAAGCGGACATGGAGAGAGCATGTAAAAAGCAGCTGGGTAAAGGAGAAGCTGGGGGGGGGGAAGGGGACAGAAAACTGGATAAAAGTTGATGTAAAAAGGAAATTTTGAAAGCCAAGGCATTAAGGAAAGGCAAGGGAAAAAAAAAGTAAAATAAGCGTAGGGTGATGGAGAGTGACATAGGAAGAAAATTATAAAAGCGGAAGCACTGAGGAAAAACAAGAAAAAGTTAAAAATGACAACAGACAGAAAAATACAGAGAGACATAGGAAGAAAATTTCAAAAGCGACGGGGTACAGCACGGACGAGAAACAAATAAAAAATATAGACAGCGAATTGGTTAAAGTAGACACGGAAAGAAAATTTTAGAAGCGATGGGGTACAGCGTAGATGGGAAAACAAAAAACAGGGACAGTGAGGTGGATAAACTTCGATGTAGAAAGAAAATTAATTTAAAACGCGACGGCCTTTAGCAAAGACGAGAATAAATTAAAAATAAGACTGTGGAAAAACAGACACATAAAAATGTAAAAAGCAACGGGGTACACGACACGGGAAAGAGTTAAAAGACACGGATAGGGAGCTCGACAAAAGCAGACATGGGAACTTGAAGCAGCGCCAGGGTACAGGACAGACGGGGGAGAATTACAAAACGCAGGCAGCGAACCGCAGAAAAGTAGCCATCGAAACACAAGTTAAAATGGAGGGAGTATGATACAGACAGGAAAAAAAAATAAAACGGCAGACAGGAAGCTAAATAAATGGAGACATAGAAAGAAAGTTATTAATATGACTGGGTGCGGGACAGAGGCGGAGATAAAAAACAGGGGCAAGAAATCGGGTAGAGGGACGGAAGGACGTTTTAAGAAGCGACAGGCTACGAGAAAAGCAGGAAAGAATTAAAAAAATAGGAACAGGAATGAGGATAGAAGGAAATACTGAAACAAAATTTAAAAAGTGACAGGGTATACGGAAAAAAGGGAGGAGTTAAAAGTACGGGAAAGGGAAGCTGGATAAAGGGAATCGTTGAAGGAGAAATTAGGTAGCGGTGGGGTGCGAGAAATACGGGGGGGGAGGGGAACCAAACAAAAAACACCAAACAAAAAAACGGAGAAAGGGAGCCGGGTAGAGGGAGAGAGGCGGGGCGGAGCGGTCGCCCGGTGTGACCGGGCTGCGGCTGCAGCGAGGAAGAACGTGAGCGGGGTACGCCCCATGGACCAGCAGGTGCCGGGGAAAGCCCCGAGGCGGGGCGGCGGGGTCCGCGTCGGAGGCACGGAGCAGGGGCGTGTGGGAGCCGGCGGCGGGGGCTGCCCGGAGCCGCGCGGCGGAGCGCGGGTTTAGCGCTCGCGTCTCGGCGGGTCTTGCGGGGGAAAAGGGGGAGCCGGTGTCTGCGCAGGGTCAGCCAGCAGGGCAGGCTGCGCCTGGCGGCACGGCGGGAGCCGTAGCCCTGAGGCACGGGGCTTAGGGCCGGCGACGGTCGTTCCCCCGCGCATGCCGGGAAGCGTAGTCTTGTGGCAGGGGGCTGGCGGGCGGCCATGCTGTGCTTGCCAGTGCATGCCGGGAGATGTAGGTTTTGCGACCTGGCCTCCCAGGCATGCGTGGTGGCGCGCCTCCTCCCCGCGCTCGGTGCTGCCTCCCTGTGCGCGAACTTAGGTACTGCAGCTCGGCAGTCATTACAGATAAAAGGAAAGACTGGGGCTCTGCTCTTTCCTAGCCTTGCAAACAGCCAATGCAGTTCCTAAAACTCTCGAAAATAAGGCCATGTGCCGGGTCCTGCAATTCCATCACAACAACTCCATGCAATGCTACAGGCTTGGGGAGGAGTGGCTGGAGAGCTGCCCAGACGGAATATTATGATGATGATGATGATGATGATGATTTCCTCTGCCTTTGCTGTCCTATTAAACCGTTTTTAACCCAACCCATGAGTATTTTTTTCCAGCTCTCTCCCCCATCCCACCTGGGATGGGCGGGAGGCAAGTAAGCGGCTGCGTGGTGCTTAGTTGCCAGCTGAGGCTAAACCACAATAGCCCCACAGCTCTTTTCAGGGTCTATAGCAAGCTTTGTAGCGCTCTCCTTCCTCCAGAAGCCCTCAGGCTTTCATTGTGCCCCAGAGCACTCTTACCTTCCTGTCTGCCATCTACAATGCCTTTGTTTGGTCCCTGCTCTCCTGAGGGTATCTGTACTCTGTTCCTATCCCCTCCTGAACACCTCATTGTGTCACCAATCTTTTGTTTGTCTCCCTCTTCCCCAACATCCCCCACCCCCAGAGTCCTCTCATCTCTGTCATGATACCTCCTGAGACTGTTCTGGTGTGCCATGGCACCCTTCAAGCTCTGCAGCCCTCTTTGTCTCTCTCTTATTCAGCCAGATCCATTCCTCGGGCTTTCTCTGTGCCCCAGAGCTCTCTTACCTTTATTCACTGCCATCTAGGACATCTAGTCTATCCA
The DNA here is from genome assembly GCF_964289735.1 of Phaethon aethereus. NCBI lineage: Eukaryota > Metazoa > Chordata > Aves > Phaethontiformes > Phaethontidae > Phaethon > Phaethon aethereus. The sequence goes on from NC_138581.1 coordinate 17,264,955, forward strand.
GTCACTCATTCCATGAGGACATCTGTACATTGCTGGGACACCCTTTTGAGTTTTGCATTGTGCCCCAGAGTCGTCTTCTGTCTCTCACTCTTAGCTCTCATCGTCATGCCTTCTGAGGCCATCCTTGTGCCCCCTTTGTTCAGCCCCTGGCCACCCAAGACCATCTGTATTCTGCTCAACTGATCAACTGAAATTGAAGGAGGAACTGCCGCCCTGGGCAGCAGAAGGTGGAGAAGGGACAGGCTCCGTCATGGCCCATTTCCTACCCGGATAGAGCTGCCGGGCTTGGCCGGGGCCCGGGCAGGGCCCTGCTGCCCTCCAGAGAACCCCAGGGCCTCTGACAGGCCTCCCAGGGGCACACGTGGGGCCAAGCAGCCCCTCCAGAGAGCCCCAGGGGCTCTCCCGGGCCTCGCAGGGCACCGTGGAAGGCGCTGTAGGGCCGCTGCGAAGGCCTGGGGAGCAGCACGGCTACCTGGGGCTCCGCGCGGGGCGCAGCAGAGCCCCTCCAGCTGTCTGGGGAACAGCAAGGCTCCACGGGGCTATGTACAGGCCCTCCCGGGGCCCTTGGGGGGGCCTGGGGGGCAGCAGGGCTCCGCGCGGGGCGCAGCAGAGCCCCTCCAGCTGTCTGGGGAACAGCAAGGCTCCACGGGGCTACGTACAGGCCCTCCCGGGGCCCTTGGGGGGGCCTGGGGGGCAGCAGGGCTCCCCAGGGGCGCAAGCGGGACCCAACGCGGCCCCCACAGCTGCCTGGGGGGCGGCAGGGTCCGCAGGGGTGCGTGGGGGGCCTGTCAGAATAGGAACCCTCCGGGTGTCTGAGGGGCAGCAGGGCAGCGCGGGGCGGGGAAGAAGAGCTCAAAACAGCACGTCAAGTTCCACAGCCTTTATCGATGGCTGGGAGGCACAGGCAGGCCGGCTGTGCTAAGGCCTCTGCCTGCGGCCTGCAGAACGCCCGTTTCCATCCTGGGTCGCCATCTGAAGCGATCCTCTCGCTGCCCTTTGGCTGCTTCTTCAGGCTTGATGGCCAGCACACCCACTAGAGCCACGGCCCACCTGTCCCCTTCGCCACGAAATGGGAGCGGTGCAGAGGGCGGGCACCATCCAGGCTGGGATCTCCCTGGAGAGGGCAGAGCAGGCAAAAGCTTTCCTTCACCGTTCCTCTGGGTTTCACAGCCTGGCAGAGCAGCTGGTGCCTTGGGGCCACGACGCAGGGCGTGGTGCGTCCTGCACGGCCCCGGGCTGCTGGCAAGGGGGCAGGTCCAGCTGCTCAGGGGGTGCCCGTGCGCAGAGCACCCCGGGATCAGCTCTGCCCACAGCTCCAGCAGCACAGTCAGCCGCCTCCTGGGGCCGGGGTCCTCCTCCTCCATGCCCTCCGGAGCCAGGAGCACAGCGCTTGCAGGTGGGATCCGGAGGGAGGCTTTTTCGCTGCAGCGTCCAGGACCAGCAGGGTTTGAGTTGCCAGGGAAGAGATGCAGGCGCTGCTGTCTCTTGCCTTGTCTTGAAGGGCTGGCACGGAAAGGAGCAGAGCCGAGGTCAGAGCCCGCATCTGCAGGGCATCTGCAGAGCCCCTCTGGCCAGCGCCCCCCCAACCCCCCAGCTCTTCCCATGGCCAGGAGGGAGGCAGGGGTGCCGGGATGAGCGGGAAGGTGCTGCCACCAATGCCCCACATCCCCCTGAAATCTCTCTCTGCTCTGCCCACGCCGCACCTCATGTGTGCAGGGAGCAGTGCCCTGCCCAGCTGGGGCAGGCGTTGGAGATTTCCTCCCAGGGTCTTTCCCCCTCTCCGCCAGCCCCTGCGGACACCCCACTGCCCTCACTCACCCCTGTAGATGACATGGAGCTTCTCCGGGTACCCATCCCTCAGCTGCAGCTCGGCGAGCCCTAGGCACACACAGTCCGTTACAGATCCCACTGGCCTGCCTGCCCCAGCAGCCCGGCTCCCTGCCACCAGCCCCGCAGGCCAGGCCACGTGGCCTCCTCCCACTGGGCAAGGCTGAGCCCAGGGCGGTCCCCTGAGCGTGAAGGCCACGGCGGCTGCGAGGGACCCAAGAAGGCTCCCACCAGTCACTGCGACCGGGCAGGGGTGTGAGAGGGCACCAGGGAGCCCATGAGCTCAAGCATCGGGCAGTCCGGGCTCTGCAGCCGCTCGCTGGATTCAGCAGCCACTGTGGCTGGGGATAAGCTGTCGCGGGGCAGAGACGCACCCCCGGCGGGGTTGTGGCTCACCAATGAACGTGATGGCTGCCTCACGCAAGGGCTCCTGTGGGCTTTGCAGGTACTGCAGGCTCTGCTGCAGGTGCTCCTCCAGTCTGCCACCGTCCTCCAGGAGCTGGAGAGAGCACAGGGGGCCAGCGTTGGCGCAGACCCTCCCCCAGCACCCAGGACTGGCCTCACCTGCCTTCCCCAGGCTCTGCCTTTTCTCCCTCTCGCGCTCTGAACTGCGAGATTGAAACGTTGCACTCCCTCTCCTCCAAGGAAGGGGCTAGGAAGGAATTGTCTTGCTGCTCTTCACTATCCCTTGCAGTCATTGCAGATAAACAGCAAGACTGGGGCTCTGCTCTGTCCTAGCCTTGCAAACAGGCACTCTGCTTTTTCTCACTCTCACTCTCCGAACTGCGAGATTGAAACGTTGCACTCTCTCTCCTCCAAGGAAGGGGCTAGGAAGGAATTGTCTTGCTGGTCCTCACTAGCCCTTGCAGTCATTGCAGATAAACAGCAAGACTGGGGCTCTGCTCTTTCCTAGCCTTGCAAACAGGCACTCTGCTTTTTCTCCCTCTCGCGCTCCGAACTGCGAGATTGAAACGTTGCATTCTCTCTCCTCCAAGGAAGGGGCTAGGAAGGAATTGTCTTGCTGGTCCTCACTATCCCTTGCAGTCATTGCAGATGAGCAGCAAGACTGGGGCTCTGCTCTTTCCTACCCTTGCAAACAGGCACTCTGCTTTTTCTCCGTCTCGCGCTCCGAACTGCGAGATTGAAACGTTGCACTCCCTCTCCTCCAAGGAAGGGGCTAGGAAGGAATTGTCTTGCTGGTGCTCACTAGCCCTTGCAGTCATTGCAGATAAACAGCAAGACTGGGGCTCTGCTCTTTCCTAGCCTTGCAAATAGGCACTCTGCTTTTTCTCCCTCTCGTGCTCCGAACAGCGTGATTATGACCTTGCGCTCCCTCTCCTCCAAGGAAGGGGCTAGGAAGGAATTGTCTTGCTGCTCCTCACTAGCCCTTGCAGTCATTGCAGATAAACAGCAAGACTGGGGCTCTGCTCTTTCCTAGCCTTGCAAACAGGCACTAATCTTTTTCCCCCCTCGCGCTCCGAACTGCGAGATTGAAACGTTGCGCTCCCTCTCCTCCAAGGAAGGGGCTAGGAAGGAATTGTCTTGCTGCTCCTCACTAGCCCTTGCAGTCATTGCAGATAAACAGCAAGACTGGGGCTCTGCTCTTTCCTAGCCTTGCAAACAGGCACTCTGCTTTTTCTCACTCTCGCGCTCCGAACTGCGAGATTGAAACGTTGCACTCCCTCTCCTCCAAGGAAGGGGATAGGAAGGAATTGTCTTGCTGGTCCTCACTATCCCTTGCAGTCATTGCAGATGAGCAGCAAGACTCGGGCTCTGCTCTTTCCTAGCCTTGCAAACAGGCACTCTGCTTTTCCTCACTCTCGCGCTCCGAACTGCGAGATTGAAACGTTGCACTCCCTCTCCTCCAAGGAAGGGGCTAGGAAGGAATTGTCTTGCTGGTGCTCACTATCCCTTGCAGTCATTGCAGATAAACAGCAAGGCTGGGGCTCTGCTCTTTCCTAGCCTTGCAAACAGGCAGTCTGCTTTTTCTCCCTCTCGCGCTCCGAACTGCGAGATTGAAACGTTGCACGTCCTCTCCTCCAAGGAAGGGGCTAGGAAGGAATTGTCTTGCTGGTGCTCACTATCCCTTGCAGTCACTTACAGTTGATTAGCGATGCATGCTAAAACTTCATAATTGTTTTAGATCCTTGTTTCAATATAATCGACTGATTTGATTAACTGAGATTAATGAATACAACATATCATGTGCTCTCATATAACAGTAACTGGTGATGAGTTTGGGATTGAACTGAATTTCTCCCACCTACTTACCACATATTTTTGAAGGATGTTTAACTTGTCTTCAAGTCTGCCATCCCTGGCTATAATGAACTGATTTTTTCAAATGCACGGAAGCTCTATTACGTCTTTGCCATGCTAAGAATACTGCTTCCTTTCTCTTTCATCACAAGCAAAAGTATAGGAGCAGTGATGGAAATGCAACAAGGACAAAAAAGAATAGCTTGAGGATGTTGCTAAGAAAAAGTGCAGAGGAATTAAAAGTAATTTGAAAGAAAGTTTGACCCCAATATAGGTAAGCAGTTTGAAGAAAGAGGTGGCAGAATGAACACGAAAGGTAAAAGAAAATGAGAACAAATACGTTGTTTTGGAAAAGCAACCTAAGACAGACACATGAAAAAGGAATATGAGAAAACACAATGAAGTTGGAGAAGAAAACGATTCAGTATTTAAAAATGTGTGGAGTAATAAGGCACGGACTCTGGCGGGGATTCAAGCCAAAGACCTTTATTGTTAGCAAAGCTTGCTTTTTATACAAATACAGCCCGTTCACGCGCCTAGAAGTGCTACCCGGTTGGCTATTGCTTTAAGTCCACGCGACTCTCACAGAGGCAGGATTGGTCACCTCTGTATGTCCACGCGCTCCTTTGCTTCCTCTTAGTTGTTTACCACAGCTCCTTCTCCTCAAGGTTGAGCCCTGCAGGTGTCCAGCTGTTTACCAGCTTCTCAATGCCACAGCTCCTTCTCCTCAAGGTCGAGCCCTTGCAGGGTGATCCCAACAAAACTGAGAATAAAACAAGGAGATGGAAGGAAATGAGGATAAAGAAATTAAAAGAAAATCACAACAGCAGCAGCACTGAGTTTACTTGATTCAAATTTATTTTTTCAGAACAGTATGGTTTTTTTATATGTTCTTGGGAGTGAGGGCAAAGGAGGAACTGAGATATTTTTGAACACATGAAAACTCACACAGGCTCCCAACAAGCCTGGGATTCCCATCTGATGTTGCATTTAGGATTATAGGAATCTGCCTTCAGAGATCCTGAAGATAACCGGCAGACTGCACCACCCTTCTTACGGTGCACTGTCTGATGGCTGAGAAGTGTCAGTTGTTCTCCGTATGAAACTAAAATATAACAATCGGCCTCTAGTTTAACAGGTCATTCCATAACACAAAATATTTAGCAAGAGAAGGTGAAAATGACATTGGAAACTGAGTTCCAAAGTTGTCAATTTTGTAGTTTATGAGGAGAAATAGTGGGGGTGGTTTACTATAAGCAGTTTTCCCCTCCCCAATATAGTTTCATCAAGGTGTTTTATTACATTGTCACTCATGCTTTTGTACTGCTTTCTAATATTGTACTGACTTGTTTGAATCACTTTGAAAATTAAGGCTGCCTCCTTCTGAGACAAATCCAGGTCTCATTAAAATTCATAAATAGACAGCCAAAAGCTTTGAGCGCTTTTCCATTGACACTGAGAAATGGAAGTGTCCTTATTTATCCTGATGATAGCATATTATTTTGAAGGGTATCCACATCCATAGTCAACTGGGTTTTGATTAATATTTAGGGCTCACTATGAAGGAAATTTATTTTCATTAAGGAGTTCTGTGACACAAACTAGCTGATGGTATCTCAAATCAGGATCGTATCAGTGTTTAATTGCATTCTTTCAACATGAAAAAAAACATTGGCATTAAATGCAAATATATGCTGACAAGCAGCAGCAGTCTGATTTTCTTGGGTAGCATATGTATACCAGGGTCTCCATTGTATATTGTCACTACTGATTGCATGAACATTCCCTCATGTCATGAAAATGTTTAGAGGTAGTGGGGGAAGAAGGGAGATAATTTCTTGTCTCTGCTATTGTGTCCAACTCAGCTCATGTTACACAACAATACCAAGGCTGAAGTCCAAGTTGTGAAGTATATTTGGGCACTGCATTGTTTATATTTGTCATTCTGCCAAATATGCACCAAAATAATGATAATTCTCCAAATTCATGCCTGAATTCAATTAGAAAAATAAAATTCACATGCTTTAGTCAAAAAGGAAAATTGCAAAATTTTGACACGTGTAATCTCAGAAATAAAAGTATTTAGTCGTATTAACTGATAGCCACACCAGTAACTGAGCAGTGGGCCATTCAAGGCTTCAATATAGAAAGCACTTAAACTTAAACAGATAAAATCAACTGGCTAGCATGTTTACTTAGGAATGTGTCTAAACTTCTGTAGGATATACTCTTCATAAAAAAAATTTCAGGATCAGGCTCCATTATGCAAAGTTTGCATTGCAAATACACTATATAAAACATTAGTATCTGACCTTATAGTGGGTGTCTGCTATAGGCCACCTGTCCAGGAAGAACAAGTGGTTCAGGACCTCTACAGACACATAGGAGCAGCCTCATGTTCGCAGGCCCTGGTCCTCACGAGGAACTTCAACCACCCTGATATCTGCTGGAGGGACAACATAGCATGGCATAAACAATCCAGGACATTCATGGAGTGCATCAATGACAACTTCCTCCTCTAAGTGATAGAGGAGAGGTGCTCTGCTGGACCTCCTACTGACCAACAAGGAGGGGCTGGTTGGGGATGTGAAGGTCAAAGGCAGCCTTGGCTACAGTGACCATGAGGTGGCGGAGTTCGGGATCCTGAGGGGAGAAAGGAGGGCAAAAAGCAAGCTCACAACCCTGGACTTGAGGAGAGCTGACTGACCTCGGAAGCATCCTGTGGGATAAGGCCCTGGAGGGAAGAGGGGCCCAAGAAAGCTGGTTAATATTTGAGGATCACTTCTTCCAAGCTCAGGAGCATGTCCTGTTGAGCAGGGGGAGAGACAGAGCAGCTTGGTGGGCACCTGATGGTTAGCCAAGGTCAACCCACCACAAACAGGTTGCTCAAAGAGCTTTTTGAGTCTCCCTCCTTGTGAATATTCAAAAGCCATTTGGACATGGTCCTGGGCAACTGACTCTAGGTGGCTGTGCTTGAGCAGGGCGTGTGTGGACAAGATGACCTCCAGAAGTCCCTTCCAACCTCAACCATTCTGGGATTAGTTGGCCTTTATTTTTAGTGTCTTAGTAGATCACAAATGTGACGTATAATGTAGATATTAATATACCCATCTAATTAAGCTTAAGGTTGTTGTAGAACAAGTGCTTTTGAACTAAATCTTTCTTGGTTTTAGGCTGAATTCATTTATCCAGAGGGTTTGGGTTGTATGTCCAATTTGTTGGACAAGTTGTTGTGGGAATCTACTATCGACCAGACAGCCAGTATGATGACACTGATGAATTATTCTACAAAGAATTAAGGAATATCTCTAGATCGGTTGCCCTTGTCCTTACGGGTGATTTTAACTTCCCAGACATTAACTAGGAATATCATACAGTGGACACAAACAGGTCCATGAAATTCCTGAAGCATGTTGAAGATACCTTCTTGGTGCAGGTACTAAGGGAGCTGACTAGGAAAGGTGCTCTCCTAGACTTGTTGTTTGTAGACAGAGGGACTCACGGGTGAAGTGGTGATTGGTGGCTGTCTTGGTCACAGTGACCATAAAGTAGTTGAGTTTCAAATTGTTGGCGATAGGAGAAAAACTGACAACAAAAATTCAACCCTGGATATGAGGAGAGCAGACTTTGAGCTGCTGGAGCTAGTTTGTAAGGCTCCCTGGGAATCTGCTTTTGAAGGTATTGGGATCCACGAATGCTGGTCACTTTTTAAGAGCCATCTCTTAAGAGCACAGGAGCAGGTAATTCCAAAGTGTTGAAAGTCAAGCAAGTGGGGCAGAAGGCCGGCTTGGCTGAACAGGGATCTTCTTCTAGAAAATAGGTGGAAAAGGAAAGTGTACAGACATTGGAAGCAAGGACAGGTGACATGGGAGGACTACAGAGATGCTGTCCGCTTTGTAGGGAGAGAATTTGTGCAGCCAAAGCTTGATTAGAGTTCAAGCTGGCCAGCACTGTGAAGGACAACAAAAAGGGCTTTTTTTAATATCTTAACAGCAAACGGAGGATCAGAGATAACATTGGGCTGTTGCTTGACGAGGTTGTCACCTCACAAGTAGGGACAGAGACAAAGCAGGGACGTATAATGCCTTCTTTGCCTCTGTCTTCAACACTGATGATGGGCTCTGGGACCCCTGGAGCCCTGTGTTGGAAGACTGTGACTGGGAGGGATGATAAACTCCCAGCTGACTCTGAACTGGTTTGAGACTTGCTGCTCCAGCTGGATGCACATAAGTCTATGGGGCCTGATGGGATTCATCCCAGGGTACTGAAAGCGTTGGCCAATGTCATTGCGGGACCTCTCTCTTGGGAGTCTGGAGAGGTCCCAGTTGACTGGAAGCTGGCAAATGTTGTCCCAGTTTTTGAGAAGGGTAAGAAGGAAGACCCTGGTAATTACAGGCCTGTCAGTCTCACTTCAGAGCCCAGTAAAATTATGGAGAACGCTATTCTGGGAGTTGTTGAAAAACACTTGAGAGACAACGCAGTCATTGGTCATAGCCAGCACAGGTTCATGAGGGGAAAGTCCTGCTTAACCAACTTCATTTCCCTGCAGTAGGGACAGGGAGCCAGACAGAGAGCGAATGGCAGAGAAGGAAAAAAAACCACCACTGTGACAGGCTACAGGGCAGAGAGGGAGCGATTCAAGACACGGGACAGAGAACGGCAAAATAGCGATGGGCCGCTGGGCAGAGAGGGAGGAATTTAAAAGTGTAAGTAAAGACAGAGACAGAGAGATGGACAGAGAGACAGAGAGAAAGAGAAAACAGCGACGGGCTTCAAGACAGATAGAGAGGAATTGAAAGATCCCGGCAGGGAGCCGGACAGGGCAAGACGGCGAAAGAAATGAAACTGCAGCGTGGCTCAGGGCTGACAAGGACGAAATTGCAAAACAGGGACAGGGAGCAGGATAGAGGGAGACAGAGGAAGAGAGACACTTGTGCTGTGCTACAGGGCCAAGAAGGAAGACTTTGAACACCAGGGACACGGGGCCGGGCAGAGAGCGCCAGAGACAGCAAAAATACCGACGGGCTACAGGACAGAGCGGGAGGAAGGCAAACATGGTGGCTGGGAGCCAGACAGAGAGAGACTGCGAAAGAAAAGAGCAGCAACACGCTACACGGCAGAGAGGGGGGAATGGAAAAGCAGGGACAGGGAGCCAGACTGGGAGAGGCAGAGGAAGGAAAAATAGCCGCGGGCTACAAGCTAGGGAGAGAGAGGACCTAAAAGACAGGGACGGGGAGCTGGTCAGAGTGAGATGGAGAAAGGAGGTATGGGGGGACACGGACGGATACCACATCAGCGTGGGAAAGAGAGGGGGCCAGGGGAGGGGCAGCGAGGGCCCGGGATGCAGAATAGGGGCAACAGGGCCCCGAGGGCCTGGGACTCACCGCAGCTTTCACTCCCTGCACTGCTGGGAGAGTTTGCCAGTTCAGACGCTTCTTCCTCCTCTCCTCCCTTCGCCTTCTGTAACTCCTGTCGCTTGGCTGTCCTCCACCCAAGAGAATACCGGGGTGTCTTACAGCTCGTACAAGACGAGGCTCCCTACGCACGTAGCCTCGCTCGTGCGCCACACGGCCGCTTCCGGTGATGCGTGCAGACCCTGCACATTCGACTGCCCGTGTACGTCAGGTGCGGCGCACCTGGGAGCGACAGCGTCCATCGCTCACGTGGCCCTGTCCTTTCCTGGGCCTGTCGTTAGAAGCACACCTGGGAAAGAAGATCCTGGCCGTCTGCGACGGATTAGGACCGGAAGGCACGAGGGGAGCCCTCGGCGCACTCGAACGGCGGGCGCGAGGCAGCGGCCCCTCCCCGCAGCCAGGCGGTTGCAGGGACTCGCCGCAAGGCCGGGCGCTCCTGCACGCGATCTGTTTCGCGAGCCCCGAGGCAGCCACGATTAACGAGCCCGATGACGCCCGCGCTGGGCCGGGGGTGGGCAGAGGCAGAAGTAGAAGCAGGGGACAGGGACACCGGGCGCAGCAGCGCTGGCGTGGGCGGGAGAGCAGGGAACGGTGTGGGGAAGGGTCACTCGGGACGCCTGCTCCGGTAGCCCGGCCTAAGTGACGGCCGAGGACGCCTAAGCACCGCGTACGTCTAAAGAAACCCGCCGGCGTAGGGTGGCAGGAAGAACACCGGTACGCGACCACCGGCTGAAGCTGCCGCGCCCAGGCCCAGCTGACCGCTGCCACGGACTCCCGATCCCTCTGCTGCAGCAGGAGTTTGTTGCACAGGCACGCGTTCGTTTTGCGCGCGCACGTGCAAGCGTGACTCAGAACGCAGGCTGACGTCAGGCTACAAAAGCCGCCCGAACGCCCCACTTGCATCACATCTGCTTTGCCTGCAACAAGCGGGTCGTTTCCGAGGCATTTTCCCGGCTGCTCAGGCAGAGCACACGCCATCACGCGCTCGAGGCAGAGCCGGGCAGGCGGAACTTACGCGCCGCCGTTCGAGAGCGCGGCTCTGACCCGACACCGCGGCAGCAACGCTCCCGCCCGCACTGCTCGAGGTGCGCGAGTAACGAAGCTGGGGGCATCGTTTAGTCTCTGTGAGCAGTTAACTGCGAGGTGCAACCTTGAGGGGAGGAACAAGATAATCACAAAAGCAGCACAGCTCCGGAACCTTGAGGGAACTGTCCTAATTAACATCTAATTGGCATAATAGCAACCTGCCCCCGGGCGGGGAAAGCCCCCTCCTCGCTCAGCATGCCCGGGAAGAAAGAAGGACGCTGCGACTTTAAGCGGAGACGAGGCTGGCGAGAACCGAGGGGAACAAGGGCGACGGAGCCAACTGTTGAAAACACCGGTAACCGCTGCGCGGAGCGTAGCCACGCGGTCCGAGTGTGGCCCGAGGGGTGCGAGCTCTGTGCGCTACCACCTCGCACCCAGCTCTGCACGCAGCCGGAAGAAAAGCCAACACCCCGGCTCCGCACGTTCGCCGCCTGCCCGCGCACCGGCGGAAGAACCGTGTGTGGGACAACAGCACCGCCCCGCGGGGACGGGGCCCGCCCCGGAGGCGGGCAGAGACCCGGCGGAGCGAGGCGCGCGCGTGCGCCGTGAGGCGTCTCTTCCTGCGCGCCCCCCCCCCCCCGCCCTCCGGGAGGTACCTCGCGGCGCCTGTCCCGCGAGGCTATAGGGACGCGCGGCCGCTCACGCGCGCTCCCGGCGCCGCGTGCTGGGGTCGCGCTCCCGCGGGGGCGGGAGGACTCCCGCCTCGCCGCGGGGCCCGGCCCTTCCTCGCTGCAGGCGGCTGCCTGCGGAACGGCCTTCGCGCCGCTCCTCAGCCGGCTCCCGCCGGCGGGCGGGCCCGGGCGGCGCCCCCGGGGCACCGCAGGGCCAGCGCCGGCCTCAGCCGCACCTGCAGCCCGCTTCGAGCGTCGGGCCCGCAGCTGCAACCCCTCGGGAGCAGGCGGCCGCCACCCCCCCCAACGGCACGGGAGCCCCTGCCCTGGGCCTGGGCCCGGCCCCGCAGCGGAGGAACGCACCCGGGCGCGCAAAGCGGGCAGCGCAGGTTTGTTCCCTCGGGCGCACCGGGAGCTGCCGCCCAGGCTCGGTGCCCGACGGCGGCCGGGCGGAGGGGGAAGAGGGGAGAGGGAAGCGGGAGGAAGCGCAGAGGCGGGGAGAGAAGAGGCGAGGGACGGGGAGCCAGGCCCGGGGGGGCGGGAGCCGGACGTGGGTGTCGAGGCGGAGGAAGAGGGAGAACTGCAGCGTGGGGAGGGGGGAGATGAAGCGATAAAGAAAAGGGGGAGGGAGCGGGGGAGAGAGCTGAGTGGGACCGAGCGGGGCAGCGGGGACAGCGGAGAGGGACAGCGAGAACGAGCGGCGCCCGGCCTGGGAGCGGCGGGTACCGCGACAGGGAGCTGGGTATCGGGAGACAGAGAGAAAACTGCACGAGGGGACCAGAGCAGAAGGAATTAAGAAAAAAAGGGGGTGGGGGGTGTGTGTGTGAAGGGACAGGAAGGCAGATAGAGGCAGTCATGGAAAGAGAAAGGGAAAAGGGACAAACACGGGAAAGAATTAAAAATTAGAGACCATCAGCTGGACAGAGCCATAAGAATAGAAAGGGGACGGGACGCAGAGTCAGGGCATTAAAACCCCGTCAAAGGGAGCGATGCGGAGGGGGATGCGGAAGAGAAAAGAAAAAGCGACGGGCGGCAGGAAACACGGGGAAGAAAAACAAAAAACCGAAACCACGGGACAGGGAACCGGATAAATGGAGACGTAGAAATAAAATTTTAAAAGCGACGTGGTACGTGACAGGGTTACGTCAAGACGTTAAGGCCCCCCTCGCCCCCGCGACCTCCAACCCCGGTTTGCTGGCCGAGCGCTATGTCGTACGGTCGGGAACATCCCTTTGGGCAGCTGGGGGTCAGCTGTCCCGGCCGCGTCCCCTCCCAACCCCGCGCGCACCCCCGCTCTACTCGCTGGCGGGGCCGCGGGAGCAGCAGAACAGCCCTTGACGCCGCGCAAGCGCCGCTCGGCGAGACCCGGCGCGTGTCCCCGCGTCATCGACGCCGGGTGTCGGCGCAAATCCAACACGTAGCCCTGCGCCAGCTACCGCGAATAAAACTAACTCTACATCTGAGCCCAAACTAGCGCGCGCGGGAATACAGTTTTAAAAAGTTGAGCGCGGTACTAGAAACGCGGGAAAAAATTTAAGACTGGGGACAGGAATCCAGATAAAGAGAGACATAGAAAGAAGATTTAAAAAGCAGCGGGGTACGGGAAAGCACTAAAAACTAGGGACAGCAAACCTCACAAATGTTGTCGAGAAAGAAAAATGGAATAAGCAATGGCATTAAGAAAAGACAAGAAACAATTAAAAAACCCCAAGGAGATGGTAAATAACAGAGCCACAAACGAAAATACAGTTCTAAAAGCGACAGGGTACACAACGGACAGGAATAAATTAAAAAATATGGATAGGGAGCTTGATAAAAGTAGACCTAGAACAGAAACTGAAAGAGCGACAGGGCTCGGGACAGACAGGAATAAAAATAAAAATGAAAGACGGTGAATTGGTTAAAGCGGACATGGAGAGAGCACGTAAAAAGCAGCTGGGTAAAGGAGAAGCTGGGGGGGGGGAAGGGGACAGAAAACTGGATAAAAGTTGATGTAAAAAGGAAATTTTGAAAGCCAAGGCATTAAGGAAAGGCAAGGGAAAAAAAAAGTAAAATAAGCGTAGGGTGATGGAGAGTGACATAGGAAGAAAATTATAAAAGCGGAAGCATTGAGGAAAAACAAGAAAAAGTTAAAAATGACAACAGACAGAAAAATACAGAGAGACATAGGAAGAAAATTTCAAAAGCGACGGGGTACAGCACGGACGAGAAACAAATAAAAAATATAGACAGCGAATTGGTTAAAGTAGACACGGAAAGAAAATTTTAGAAGCGATGGGGTACAGCGTAGATGGGAAAACAAAAAACAGGGACAGTGAGGTGGATAAACTTTGATGTAGAAAGAAAATTAATTTAAAACGCGACGGCCTTTAGCAAAGACGAGAATAAATTAAAAATAAGACTGTGGAAAAACAGACACATAAAAATGTAAAAAGCAACGGGGTACACGACACGGGAAAGAGTTAAAAGACACGGATAGGGAGCTCGACAAAAGCAGACATGGGAACTTGAAGCAGCGCCAGGGTACAGGACAGACGGGGGAGAATTACAAAACGCAGGCAGCGAACCGCAGAAAAGTAGCCATCGAAACACAAGTTAAAATGGAGGGAGTATGATACAGACAGGAAAAAAAAATAAAACGGCAGACAGGAAGCTAAATAAATGGAGACATAGAAAGAAAGTTATTAATATGACTGGGTGCGGGACAGAGGCGGAGATAAAAAACAGGGGCAAGGAATCGGGTAGAGGGACGGAAGGACGTTTTAAGAAGCGACAGGCTACGAGAAAAGCAGGAAAGAATTAAAAAAATAGGAACAGGAATGAGGATAGAAGGAAATACTGAAACAAAATTTAAAAAGTGACAGGGTATACGGAAAAAAGGGAGGAGTTAAAAGTACGGGAAAGGGAAGCTGGATAAAGGGAATCGTTGAAGGAGAAATTAGGTAGCGGTGGGGTGCGAGAAATACGGGGGGGGGAGGGGAACCAAACAAAAAACACCAAACAAAAAAACGGAGAAAGGGAGCCGGGTAGAGGGAGAGAGGCGGGGCGGAGCGGTCGCCCGGTGTGACCGGGCTGCGGCTGCAGCGAGGAAGAACGTGAGCGGGGTACGCCCCATGGACCAGCAGGTGCCGGGGAAAGCCCCGAGGCGGGGCGGCGGGGTCCGCGTCGGAGGCACGGAGCAGGGGCGTGTGGGAGCCGGCGGCGGGGGCTGCCCGGAGCCGCGCGGCGGAGCGCGGGTTTAGCGCTCGCGTCTCGGCGGGTCTTGCGGGGGAAAAGGGGGAGCCGGTGTCTGCGCAGGGTCAGCCAGCAGGGCAGGCTGCGCCTGGCGGCACGGCGGGAGCCGTAGCCCTGAGGCACGGGGCTTAGGGCCGGCGACGGTCGTTCCCCCGCGCATGCCGGGAAGCGTAGTCTTGTGGCAGGGGGCTGGCGGGCGGCCATGCTGTGCTTGCCAGTGCATGCCGGGAGATGTAGGTTTTGCGACCTGGCCTCCCAGGCATGCGTGGTGGCGCGCCTCCTCCCCGCGCTCGGTGCTGCCTCCCTGTGCGCGAACTTAGGTACTGCAGCTCGGCAGTCATTACAGATAAAAGGAAAGACTGGGGCTCTGCTCTTTCCTAGCCTTGCAAACAGCCAATGCAGTTCCTAAAACTCTCGAAAATAAGGCCATGTGCCGGGTCCTGCAATTCCGTCACAACAACTCCATGCAATGCTACAGGCTTGGGGAGGAGTGGCTGGAGAGCTGCCCAGACGGAATATTATGATGATGATGATGATGATGATGATGATGATTTCCTCTGCCTTTGCTGTCCTATTAAACCGTTTTTAACCCAACCCATGAGTATTTTTTTCCAGCTCTCTCCCCCATCCCACCTGGGATGGGCGGGAGGCAAGTAAGCGGCTGCGTGGTGCTTAGTTGCCAGCTGAGGCTAAACCACAATAGCCCCACAGCTCTTTTCAGGGTCTATAGCAAGCTTTGTAGCGCTCTCCTTCCTCCAGAAGCCCTCAGGCTTTCATTGTGCCCCAGAGCACTCTTACCTTCCTGTCTGCCATCTACAATGCCTTTGTTTGGTCCCTGCTCTCCTGAGGGTATCTGTACTCTGTTCCTATCCCCTCCTGAACACCTCATTGTGTCACCAATCTTTTGTTTGTCTCCCTCTTCCCCAACATCCCCCACCCCCAGAGTCCTCTCATCTCTGTCATGATACCTCCTGAGACTGTTCTGGTGTGCCATGGCACCCTTCAAGCTCTGCAGCCCTCTTTGTCTCTCTCTTATTCAGCCAGATCCATTCCTCGGGCTTTCTCTGTGCCCCAGAGCTCTCTTACCTTTATTCACTGCCATCTAGGACATCTAGTCTATCCAGTCACTCATTCCATGAGGACATCTGTACATTGCTGGGACACCCTTTTGAGTTTTGCATTGTGCCCCAGAGTCGTCTTCTGTCTCTCACTCTTAGCTCTCATCGTCATGCCTTCTGAGGCCATCCTTGTGCCCCCTTTGTTCAGCCCCTGGCCACCCAAGACCATCTGTATTCTGCTCAACTGATCAACTGAAATTGAAGGAGGAACTGCCGCCCTGGGCAGCAGAAGGTGGAGAAGGGACAGGCTCCGTCATGGCCCATTTCCTACCCGGATAGAGCTGCCGGGCTTGGCCGGGGCCCGGGCAGGGCCCTGCTGCCCTCCAGAGAACCCCAGGGCCTCTGACAGGCCTCCCAGGGGCACACGTGGGGCCAAGCAGCCCCTCCAGAGAGCCCCAGGGGCTCTCCCGGGCCTCGCAGGGCACCGTGGAAGGCGCTGTAGGGCCGCTGCGAAGGCCTGGGGAGCAGCACGGCTACCTGGGGCTCCGCGCGGGGCGCAGCAGAGCCCCTCCAGCTGTCTGGGGAACAGCAAGGCTCCACGGGGCTATGTACAGGCCCTCCCGGGGCCCTTGGGGGGGCCTGGGGGGCAGCAGGGCTCCGCGCGGGGCGCAGCAGAGCCCCTCCAGCTGTCTGGGGAACAGCAAGGCTCCACGGGGCTATGTACAGGCCCTCCCGGGGCCCTTGGGGGGGCCTGGGGGGCAGCAGGGCTCCGCGCGGGGCGCAGCAGAGCCCCTCCAGCTGTCTGGGGAACAGCAAGGCTCCACGGGGCTATGTACAGGCCCTCCCGGGGCCCTTGGGGGGGCCTGGGGGGCAGCAGGGCTCCCCAGGGGCGCAAGCGGGACCCAACGCGGCCCCCACAGCTGCCTGGGGGGCGGCAGGGTCCGCAGGGGTGCGTGGGGGGCCTGTCATAATAGGAACCCTCCGGGTGTCTGAGGGGCAGCAGGGCAGCGCGGGGCGGGGAAGAAGAGCTCAAAACAGCACGTCAAGTTCCGCAGCCTTTATCGATGGCTGGGAGGCACAGGCAGGCCGGCTGTGCTAAGGCCTCTGCCTGCGGCCTGCAGAACGCCCGTTTCCATCCTGGGTCGCCATCTGAAGCGATCCTCTCGCTGCCCTTTGGCTGCTTCTTCAGGCTTGATGGCCAGCACACCCACTAGAGCCACGGCCCACCTGTCCCCTTCGCCACGAAATGGGAGCGGTGCAGAGGGCGGGCACCATCCAGGCTGGGATCTCCCTGGAGAGGGCAGAGCAGGCAAAAGCTTTCCTTCACCGTTCCTCTGGGTTTCACAGCCTGGCAGAGCAGCTGGTGCCTTGGGGCCACGACGCAGGGCGTGGTGCGTCCTGCACGGCCCCGGGTTGCTGGCAAGGGGGCAGGTCCAGCTGCTCAGGGGGTGCCCGTGCGCAGAGCACCCCGGGATCAGCTCTGCCCACAGCTCCAGCAGCACAGTCAGCCGCCTCCTGGGGCCGGGGTCCTCCACCTCCATGCCCTCCGGAGCCAGGAGCACAGCGCTTGCAGGTGGGATCCGGAGGGAGGCTTTTTCGCTGCAGCGTCCAGGACCAGCAGGGTTTGAGTTGCCAGGGAAGAGATGCAGGCGCTGCTGTCTCTTGCCTTGTCTTGAAGGGCTGGCACGGAAAGGAGCAGAGCCGAGGTCAGAGCCCGCATCTGCAGGGCATCTGCAGAGCCCCTCTGGCCAGCGCCCCCCCAACCCCCCAGCTCTTCCCATGGCCAGGAGGGAGGCAGGGGTGCCGGGATGAGCGGGAAGGTGCTGCCACCAATGCCCCACATCCCCCTGAAATCTCTCTCTGCTCTGCCCACGCCGCACCTCATGTGTGCAGGGAGCAGTGCCCTGCCCAGCTGGGGCAGGCGTTGGAGATTTCCTCCCAGGGTCTTTCCCCCTCTCCGCCAGCCCCTGCGGACACCCCACTGCCCTCACTCACCCCTGTAGATGACATGGAGCTTCTCCAGGTACCCATCCCTCAGCTGCAGCTCGGCGAGCCCTAGGCACACACAGTCCGTTACAGATCCCACTGGCCTGCCTGCCCCAGCAGCCCGGCTCCCTGCCACCAGCCCCACAGGCCAGGCCACGTGGCCTCCTCCCACTGGGCAAGGCTGAGCCCAGGGCGGTCCCCTGAGCGTGAAGGCCACGGCGGCTGCGAGGGACCCAAGAAGGCTCCCACCAGTCACTGCGACCGGGCAGGGGTGTGAGAGGGCACCAGGGAGCCCGTGAGCTCAAGCATCGGGCAGTCCGGGCTCTGCAGCCGCTCGCTGGATTCAGCAGCCACTGTGGCTGGGGATAAGCTGTCGCGGGGCAGAAACGCACCCCCGGCGGGGTTGTGGCTCACCAATGAACCTGATGGCTGCCTCACGCAAGGGCTCCTGTGGGCTTTGCAGGTACTGCAGGCTCTGCTGCAGGTGCTCCTCCAGTCTGCCACCGTCCTCCAGGAGCTGGAGAGAGCACAGGGGGCCAGCGTTGGCGCAGACCCTCCCCCAGCACCCAGGACTGGCCTCACCTGCCTTCCCCAGGCTCTGCCTTTTCTCCCTCTCGCGCTCTGAACTGCGAGATTGAAACGTTGCACTCTCTCTCCTCCAAGGAAGGGGCTAGGAAGGAATTGTCTTGCTGGTCCTCACTATCCCTTGCTGTCATTGCAGAAAAACAGCAAGACTGGGGCTCTGCTCTTTCCTAGCCTTGCAAACAGGCACTCTACTTTTTCTTACTCTCGCGCTCCGAACTGCGAGATTGAAACGTTGCACTCCCTCCACTCCAAGGAAGGGTTAGGAAGGAATTGTCTTGCTGGTGCTCACTATCCCTTGCAGTCATTGCAGATAAACAGCAAGACTGGGACTCTGCTCTGTCCTAGCCTTGCAAACAGGCACTCTGCTTTTTCTCCCTCTCGCGCTCCGAACTGCGAGATTGAAACGTTGCACTCCCTCCACTCCAAGGAAGGGTTAGGAAGGAATTGTCTTGCTGGTGCTCACTATCCCTTGCAGTCATTGCAGATAAACAGCAAGACTGGGACTCTGCTCTGTCCTAGCCTTGCAAACAGGCACTCTGCTTTTTCTCCCTCTCGCGCTCCGAACTGCGAGATTGAAACGTTGCACTCTCTCTCCTCCAAGGAAGGGGCTGGGAAGGAATTGTCTTGCTGCTCCTCACTATCCCTTGCAGTCATTGCAGATGAGCAGCAAGACTGGGGCTCTGCTCTTTCCTAGCCTTGCAAACAGGCACTCTGCTTTTTCTCCCTCTCATGCTCCGAACTGCGAGATTGAAACGTTGCACTCCCTCCACTCCAAGGAAGGGTTAGGAAGGAATTGTCTTGCTGGTGCTCACTATCCCTTGCAGTCATTGCAGAAAAACAGCAAGACTGGGGCTCTGCTCGTTCCTAGCCTTGCAAACAGGCACTCTGCTTTTTCTCACTCTCGCGCTCCGAACTTCGAGATTGAAACGTTGCACTCTCTCTCCTCCAAGGAAGGGGATAGGAAGGAATTGTCTTGCTGCTCCTCACTATCCCTTGCAGTCATTGCAGATAAACAGCAAGACTGGGGCTCTGCTCTTTCCTAGCCTTGCAAACAGGCGCTCTGCTTTTTCTCCCTCTCGCGCTCCGAACTGCGAGATTGAAACGTTGCACTCCCTCTCCTCCAAGGAAGGGGATAGGAAGGAATTGTCTTGCTGGTCCTCAGTATCCCTTGCAGTCATTGCAGATGAGCAGCAAGACTGGGGCTCTGCTCTTTCCTAGCCTTGCAAACAGGCACTCTGCTTTTTCTCACTCTCGCGCTCCGAACTGCGAGATTGAGATGTTGCGCTCCCTCTCCTCCAAGGAAGGGGCTAGGAAGGAATTGTCTTGCTGGTCCTCACTAGCCCTTGCAGTCATTGCAGATAAACAGCAAGCCTGGGGCTCTGCTCTGTCCTAGCGTTGCAAACAGGCACTCTGCTTTTTCTCCCTCTCGCGCTCCGAACTGCGAGATTGAAACGTTGCACTCCCTCTCCTCCAAGGAAGGGGCTAGGAAGGAATTGTCTTGATGCTCCTCACTAGCCATAGTAGTCATTGCAGATAAACAGCAAGACTGGGGCTCTGCTCTTTCCTAGCCTTGCAAACAGGCACTCTGCTTTTTCTCCCTTCGCGCTCCGAACTGCGAGATTAAAACGTTGCACTCTCTCTCCTCCAAGGAAGGGGCTCGGAAGGAATTGTCTTGATGGTGCTCAGTATCCGATGCAGTCACTGCAGATAAACAGCAAGGCTGGGGCTCTGCTCTTTCCTAGCCTTGCAAACAGGCACTCTGATTTTTCTCCCTCTCGCGCTCCGAACTGCGAGATTGAAATGTTGCACTCCCTCTCCCCCAAGGAAGGGGCTAGGAAGGAATTGTCTTGCTGGTGCTCACTATCGCTTGCAGTCATTGCAGATAAACAGGAAGCCTGGGGCTCTGCTCTTTCCTAGCCTTGCAAACAGGCACTCTGCTTTTTCTCCCTCTCGCGCTCCGAACTGCGAGATTGAAACGTTGCACTCCCTCTCCTCCAAGGAAGGGGATAGGAAGGAATCGTCTTGCTAGTCCTCACTATCCCTTGCAGTCATTGCAGATAAACAGCAATACTGGAACTCTGCTCTTTCCTAGCCTTGCAAACAGGCACTCTGCTTTTTCCCCCTCTCGCGCTCCGAACTGTGAGATTGAGACGTTGCACTCTCCTCCAAGGAAGGGGCTAGGAAGGAATTGTCTTGCTGCCCCTCACTAGCCCTTGCAGTCATTGCAGATAAACAGCAAGACTGGGGCTCTGCTCTTTTCTAGCCTTGCAAACAGGCACTAATCTTTTTCTCGCTCTCACGCTCCGAACTGCGAGATTGAAACATTGCACTCCCTCTCCTCCAAGGAAGGGGCCAGGAAGGAATTGTCTTGATGGTGCTCAGTATCCATTGCAGTCATTTGAGTTAAACAGCAAGACTGGGGCTCTGCTCTTTCCTAGCCTTGCAAACAGGCACTCTGCTTTTTCTCCCTCTCGCGCTCCGAAGTGCGAGATTGAAACGTTGCGCTCCCTCTCCTCCAAGGAAGGGGCTAGGAAGGAATTGTCTTGCTGGTCCTCACTAGCCCTTGCAGTCATTGCCGATAAACAGCAAGACTGGGGCTCTGCTCTTTCCTAGCCTTGCAAACAGGCACTCTGCTTTTTCTCCCTCTCGCGCTCCGAACTGCGAGATTGAAACGTTGCACTCCCTCTCCTCCAAGGAAGGGGATAGGAAGGAATCGTCTTGCTAGTCCTCACTATCCCTTGCAGTCATTGCAGATAAACAGCAATACTGGAACTCTGCTCTTTCCTAGCCTTGCAAACAGGCACTCTGCTTTTTCCCCCTCTCGCGCTCCGAACTTCGAGATTGAAACGTTGCACTCTCTCTCCTCCAAGGAAGGGGATAGGAAGGAATTGTCTTGCTGCTCCTCACTATCCCTTGCAGTCATTGCAGATAAACAGCAAGACTGGGGCTCTGCTCTTTCCTAGCCTTGCAAACAGGCGCTCTGCTTTTTCTCCCTCTCGCGCTCCGAACTGCGAGATTGAAACGTTGCACTCCCTCTCCTCCAAGGAAGGGGATAGGAAGGAATTGTCTTGCTGGTCCTCAGTATCCCTTGCAGTCATTGCAGATGAGCAGCAAGACTGGGGCTCTGCTCTTTCCTAGCCTTGCAAACAGGCACTCTGCTTTTTTCCCCCCTCGCGCTCCGAACTGCGAGATTGAAACGTTGCACTCTCTCCCCTCCAAGGAAGGGGCTAGGAAGGAATTGTCTTGCTGGTCCTCACTAGCCCTTGCAGTCATTGCAGATAAAAGGCAAGACTCGGGCTCTGCTCTTTCCTAGCCTTGCAAACAGGCACTCTGCTTTTTCTCACTCTCGCGCTCCGAACTGCGAGATTGAGATGTTGCGCTCCCTCTCCTCCAAGGAAGGGGCTAGGAAGGAATTGTCTTGCTGGTCCTCACTAGCCCTTGCAGTCATTGCAGATAAACAGCAAGCCTGGGGCTCTGCTCTGTCCTAGCCTTGCAAACAGGCACTCTGCTTTTTCTCCCTCTCGCGCTCCGAAGTGCGAGATTGAAACGTTGCGCTCCCTCTCCTCCAAGGAAGGGGCTAGGAAGGAATTGTCTTGCTGGTCCTCACTAGCCCTTGCAGTCATTGCCGATAAACAGCAAGACTGGGGCTCTGCTCTTTCCTAGCCTTGCAAACAGGCACTCTGCTTTTTCTCCCTCTCGCGCTCCGAACTGCGAGATTGAAACGTTGCACTCCCTCTCCTCCAAGGAAGGGGATAGGAAGGAATCGTCTTGCTAGTCCTCACTATCCCTTGCAGTCATTGCAGATAAACAGCAATACTGGAACTCTGCTCTTTCCTAGCCTTGCAAACAGGCACTCTGCTTTTTCCCCCTCTCGCGCTCCGAACTTCGAGATTGAAACGTTGCACTCTCTCTCCTCCAAGGAAGGGGATAGGAAGGAATTGTCTTGCTGGTCCTCAGTATCCCTTGCAGTCATTGCAGATGAGCAGCAAGACTGGGGCTCTGCTCTTTCCTAGCCTTGCAAACAGGCACTCTGCTTTTTTCCCCCCTCGCGCTCCGAACTGCGAGATTGAAACGTTGCACTCTCTCCCCTCCAAGGAAGGGGCTAGGAAGGAATTGTCTTGCTGGTCCTCACTAGCCCTTGCAGTCATTGCAGATAAAAGGCAAGACTCGGGCTCTGCTCTTTCCTAGCCTTGCAAACAGGCACTCTGCTTTTTCTCACTCTCGCGCTCCGAACTGCGAGATTGAGATGTTGCGCTCCCTCTCCTCCAAGGAAGGGGCTAGGAAGGAATTGTCTTGCTGGTCCTCACTAGCCCTTGCAGTCATTGCAGATAAACAGCAAGCCTGGGGCTCTGCTCTGTCCTAGCGTTGCAAACAGGCACTCTGCTTTTTCTCCCTCTCGCGCTCCGAACTGCGAGATTGAAACGTTGCACTCCCTCTCCTCCAAGGAAGGGGCTAGGAAGGAATTGTCTTGATGCTCCTCACTAGCCATAGTAGTCATTGCAGATAAACAGCAAGACTGGGGCTCTGCTCTTTCCTAGCGTTGCAAACAGGCACTCTGCTTTTTCTCCCTCTCGCGCTCCGAACTGCGAGATTAAAACGTTGCACTCTCTCTCCTCCAAGGAAGGGGCTCGGAAGGAATTGTCTTGATGGTGCTCAGTATCCGTTGCAGTCACTGCAGATAAACAGCAAGGCTGGGGCTCTGCTCTTTCCTAGCCTTGCAAACAGGCACTCTGATTTTTCTCCCTCTCGCGCTCCGAACTGCGAGATTGAAATGTTGCACTCCCTCTCCCCCAAGGAAGGGGCTAGGAAGGAATTGTCTTGCTGGTGCTCACTATCGCTTGCAGTCATTGCAGATAAACAGGAAGCCTGGGGCTCTGCTCTTTCCTAGCCTTGCAAACAGGCACTCTGCTTTTTCTCCCTCTCGCGCTCCGAACTGCGAGATTGAAATGTTGCACTCCCTCTCCCCCAAGGAACGGGCTAGGAAGGAATTGTCTTGCTGGTGCTCACTATCGCTTGCAGTCATTGCAGATAAACAGCAAGCCTGGGGCTCTGCTCTTTCCTAGCCTTGCAAACAGGCACTCTGCTTTTTCTCCCTCTCGCGCTCCGAAGTGCGAGATTGAAACTTTGCGCTCCCTCTCCTCCAAGGAAGGGGCTAGGAAGGAATTGTCTTGCTGGTCCTCACTAGCCCTTGCAGTCATTGCCGATAAACAGCAAGACTGGGGCTCTGCTCTTTCCTAGCCTTGCAAACAGGCACTCTGCTTTTTCTCCCTCTCGCGCTCCGAACTGCGAGATTGAAACTTTGCACTCTCCTCCAAGGAAGGGGCTAGGAAGGAATTGTCTTGCTGCTCCTCACTAGCCCTTGCAGTCATTGCAGATAAACAGCAAGACTGGGGCTCTGCTCTTTTCTAGCCTTGCAAACAGGCACTAATCTTTTTCTAGCTCTCACGCTCCGAACTGCGAGATTGAAACATTGCACTCCCTCTCCTCCAAGGAAGGGGCCAGGAAGGAATTGTCTTGATGGTGCTCAGTATCCATTGCAGTCATTTGAGTTAAACAGCAAGACTGGGGCTCTGCTCTTTCCTAGCCTTGCAAACAGGCACTCTGCTTTTTCTCCCTCTCGCGCTCCGAACTGCGAGATTGAAACGTTGCACTCTCTCTCCTCCAAGGAAGGGGCTATGAAGGAATTGTCTTGCTGGTCCTCACTATCCCTTGCAGTCATTGCAGAAAAACAGCAAGACTGGGGCTCTGCTCGTTCCTAGCCTTGCAAACAGGCACTCTGCTTTTTCTCACTCTCGCGCTCCGAACTTCGAGATTGAAACGTTGCACTCTCTCTCCTCCAAGGAAGGGGATAGGAAGGAATTGTCTTGCTGCTCCTCACTATCCCTTGCAGTCCTTGCAGATAAACAGCAAGACTGGGGCTCTGCTCTTTCCTAGCCTTGCAAACAGGCGCTCTGCTTTTTCTCCCTCTCGCGCTCCGAACTGCGAGATTGAAACGTTGCACTCCCTCTCCTCCAAGGAAGGGGATAGGAAGGAATTGTATTGCTGGTCCTCAGTATCCCTTGCAGTCATTGCATATGAGCAGCAAGACTGGGGCTCTGCTCTTTCCTAGCCTTGCAAACAGGCACTCTGCTTTTTCCCCCCTCGCGCTCCGAACTGCGAGATTGAAACGTTGCACTCTCTCCCCTCCAAGGAAGGGGCTAGGAAGGAATTGTCTTGCTGGTCCTCACTATCGCTTGCAGTCATTGCAGATAAAAGGCAAGACTCGGGCTCTGCTCTTTCCTAGCCTTGCAAACAGGCACTCTGCTTTTTCTCCCTCTCGCGCTCCGAACTGCGAGATTGAAATGTTGCACTCCCTCTCCCCCAAGGAAGGGGCTAGGAAGGAATTGTCTTGCTGGTGCTCACTATCGCTTGCAGTCATTGCAGATAAACAGGAAGCCTGGGGCTCTGCTCTTTCCTAGCCTTGCAAACAGGCACCAATCTTTTTCTCCCTCTCGCCCTCCGAACTGCGATATTGACACGTTGCACTCTCTCTCCTCCAAGGAAGGGGCTAGGAAGGAATTGTCTTGCTGGTGCTCACTATCCCTTGCAGTCATTGCAGATAAACAGCAAGACTGGGGCTCTGCTCTGTCCTAGCCTTGCAAACAAGTACTCTGCTTTTTCTCCCTCTCGCTGTCCGAACTGCAAGATTGAAACGTTGCACTCCCTCTCCTCCAAGGAAGGGGCTAGGAAGGAATTGTCTTGCTGGTGCTCACTATCCCTTGCAGTCATTGCAGATAAACAGCAAGACTGGGGCTCTGCTCTTTCCTAGCCTTGCAAACAAGTACTCTGCTTTTTCTCCCTCTCGCTGTCCGAACTGCAAGATTGAAACGTTGCATTCTCTCTCCTCCAAGGAAGGGGCTAGGAAGGAATTGTCTTGCTGGTCCTCACTATCCCTTGCAGTCATTGCAGATGAGCAGCAAGACTGGGGCTCTGCTCTTTCCTACCCTTGCAAACAGGCACTCTGCTTTTTCTCCGTCTCGCGCTCCGAACTGCGAGATTGAAACGTTGCACTCCCTCTCCTCCAAGGAAGGGGCTAGGAAGGAATTGTCTTGCTGGTGCTCACTAGCCCTTGCAGTCATTGCAGATAAACAGCAAGACTGGGGCTCTGCTCTTTCCTAGCCTTGCAAATAGGCACTCTGCTTTTTCTCCCTCTCGTGCTCCGAACAGCGTGATTATGACCTTGCGCTCCCTCTCCTCCAAGGAAGGGGCTAGGAAGGAATTGTCTTGCTGCTCCTCACTAGCCCTTGCAGTCATTGCAGATAAACAGCAAGACTGGGGCTCTGCTCTTTCCTAGCCTTGCAAACAGGCACTAATCTTTTTCCCCCCTCGCGCTCCGAACTGCGAGATTGAAACGTTGCGCTCCCTCTCCTCCAAGGAAGGGGCTAGGAAGGAATTGTCTTGCTGCTCCTCACTAGCCCTTGCAGTCATTGCAGATAAACAGCAAGACTGGGGCTCTGCTCTTTCCTAGCCTTGCAAACAGGCACTCTGCTTTTTCTCACTCTCGCGCTCCGAACTGCGAGATTGAAACGTTGCACTCCCTCTCCTCCAAGGAAGGGGATAGGAAGGAATTGTCTTGCTGGTCCTCACTCTCCCTTGCAGTCATTGCCGATGAGCAGCAAGACTCGCGCTCTGCTCTTTCCTAGCCTTGCAAACAGGCACTCTGCTTTTTCTCACTCTCGCGCTCCGAACTGCGAGATTGAAACGTTGCACTCCCTCTCCTCCAAGGAAGGGGCTAGGAAGGAATTGTCTTGCTGGTGCTCACTATCCCTTGCAGTCATTGCAGATAAACAGCAAGACTGGGGCTCTGCTCTTTCCTAGCCTTGCAAACAGGCACTCTGCTTTTTCCCCTCTCTCTCCGAACTGCGAGATTGAAACCTTGCACTCCCTCTCCTCCAAGAAAAGGGCTAGGAAGGAATTGTCTTGCTGGTCCTCACTATCCCTTGCAGTCATTGCAGATGAGCAGCAAGACTCGGGCTCTGCTCTTTCCTAGCCTTGCAAACAGGCACTCTGCTTTTCCTCACTCTCGCGCTCCGAACTGCGAGATTGAAACGTTGCACTCCCTCTCCTCCAAGGAAGGGGCTAGGAAGGAATTGTCTTGCTGGTGCTCACTATCCCTTGCAGTCATTGCAGATAAACAGCAAGGCTGGGGCTCTGCTCTTTCCTAGCCTTGCAAACAGGCAGTCTGCTTTTTCTCCCTCTCGCGCTCCGAACTGCGAGATTGAAACGTTGCACGTCCTCTCCTCCAAGGAAGGGGCTAGGAAGGAATTGTCTTGCTGGTGCTCACTATCCCTTGCAGTCACTTACAGTTGATTAGCGATGCATGCTAAAACTTCATAATTGTTTTAGATCCTTGTTTCAATATAATCGACTGATTTGATTAACTGAGATTAATGAATACAACATATCATGTGCTCTCATATAACAGTAACTGGTGATGAGTTTGGGATTGAACTGAATTTCTCCCACCTACTTACCACATATTTTTGAAGGATGTTTAACTTGTCTTCAAGTCTGCCATCCCTGGCTATAATGAACTGATTTTTTCAAATGCACGGAAGCTCTATTACGTCTTTGCCATGCTAAGAATACTGCTTCCTTTCTCTTTCATCACAAGCAAAAGTATAGGAGCAGTGATGGAAATGCAACAAGGACAAAAAAGAATAGCTTGAGGATGTTGCTAAGAAAAAGTGCAGAGGAATTAAAAGTAATTTGAAAGAAAGTTTGACCCCAATATAGGTAAGCAGTTTGAAGAAAGAGGTGGCAGAATGAACACGAAAGGTAAAAGAAAATGAGAACAAATACGTTGTTTTGGAAAAGCAACCTAAGACAGACACATGAAAAAGGAATATGAGAAAACACAATGAAGTTGGAGAAGAAAACGATTCAGTATTTAAAAATGTGTGGAGTAATAAGGCACGGACTCTGGCGGGGATTCAAGCCAAAGACCTTTATTGTTAGCAAAGCTTGCTTTTTATACAAATACAGCCCGTTCACGCGCCTAGAAGTGCTACCCGGTTGGCTATTGCTTTAAGTCCACGCGACTCTCACAGAGGCAGGATTGGTCACCTCTGTATGTCCACGCGCTCCTTTGCTTCCTCTTAGTTGTTTACCACAGCTCCTTCTCCTCAAGGTTGAGCCCTGCAGGTGTCCAGCTGTTTACCAGCTTCTCAATGCCACAGCTCCTTCTCCTCAAGGTCGAGCCCTTGCAGGGTGATCCCAACAAAACTGAGAATAAAACAAGGAGATGGAAGGAAATGAGGATAAAGAAATTAAAAGAAAATCACAACAGCAGCAGCACTGAGTTTACTTGATTCAAATTTATTTTTTCAGAACAGTATGGTTTTTTTATATGTTCTTGGGAGTGAGGGCAAAGGAGGAACTGAGATATTTTTGAACACATGAAAACTCACACAGGCTCCCAACAAGCCTGGGATTCCCATCTGATGTTGCATTTAGGATTATAGGAATCTGCCTTCAGAGATCCTGAAGATAACCGGCAGACTGCACCACCCTTCTTACGGTGCACTGTCTGATGGCTGAGAAGTGTCAGTTGTTCTCCGTATGAAACTAAAATATAACAATCGGCCTCTAGTTTAACAGGTCATTCCATAACACAAAATATTTAGCAAGAGAAGGTGAAAATGACATTGGAAACTGAGTTCCAAAGTTGTCAATTTTGTAGTTTATGAGGAGAAATAGTGGGGGTGGTTTACTATAAGCAGTTTTCCCCTCCCCAATATAGTTTCATCAAGGTGTTTTATTACATTGTCACTCATGCTTTTGTACTGCTTTCTAATATTGTACTGACTTGTTTGAATCACTTTGAAAATTAAGGCTGCCTCCTTCTGAGACAAATCCAGGTCTCATTAAAATTCATAAATAGACAGCCAAAAGCTTTGAGCGCTTTTCCATTGACACTGAGAAATGGAAGTGTCCTTATTTATCCTGATGATAGCATATTATTTTGAAGGGTATCCACATCCATAGTCAACTGGGTTTTGATTAATATTTAGGGCTCACTATGAAGGAAATTTATTTTCATTAAGGAGTTCTGTGACACAAACTAGCTGATGGTATCTCAAATCAGGATCGTATCAGTGTTTAATTGCATTCTTTCAACATGAAAAAAAACATTGGCATTAAATGCAAATATATGCTGACAAGCAGCAGCAGTCTGATTTTCTTGGGTAGCATATGTATACCAGGGTCTCCATTGTATATTGTCACTACTGATTGCATGAACATTCCCTCATGTCATGAAAATGTTTAGAGGTAGTGGGGGAAGAAGGGAGATAATTTCTTGTCTCTGCTATTGTGTCCAACTCAGCTCATGTTACACAACAATACCAAGGCTGAAGTCCAAGTTGTGAAGTATATTTGGGCACTGCATTGTTTATATTTGTCATTCTGCCAAATATGCACCAAAATAATGATAATTCTCCAAATTCATGCCTGAATTCAATTAGAAAAATAAAATTCACATGCTTTAGTCAAAAAGGAAAATTGCAAAATTTTGACACGTGTAATCTCAGAAATAAAAGTATTTAGTCGTATTAACTGATAGCCACACCAGTAACTGAGCAGTGGGCCATTCAAGGCTTCAATATAGAAAGCACTTAAACTTAAACAGATAAAATCAACTGGCTAGCATGTTTACTTAGGAATGTGTCTAAACTTCTGTAGGATATACTCTTCATAAAAAAAATTTCAGGATCAGGCTCCATTATGCAAAGTTTGCATTGCAAATACACTATATAAAACATTAGTATCTGACCTTATAGTGGGTGTCTGCTATAGGCCACCTGTCCAGGAAGAACAAGTGGTTCAGGACCTCTACAGACACATAGGAGCAGCCTCATGTTCGCAGGCCCTGGTCCTCACGAGGAACTTCAACCACCCTGATATCTGCTGGAGGGACAACATAGCATGGCATAAACAATCCAGGACATTCATGGAGTGCATCAATGACAACTTCCTCCTCTAAGTGATAGAGGAGAGGTGCTCTGCTGGACCTCCTACTGACCAACAAGGAGGGGCTGGTTGGGGATGTGAAGGTCAAAGGCAGCCTTGGCTACAGTGACCATGAGGTGGCGGAGTTCGGGATCCTGAGGGGAGAAAGGAGGGCAAAAAGCAAGCTCACAACCCTGGACTTGAGGAGAGCTGACTGACCTCGGAAGCATCCTGTGGGATAAGGCCCTGGAGGGAAGAGGGGCCCAAGAAAGCTGGTTAATATTTGAGGATCACTTCTTCCAAGCTCAGGAGCATGTCCTGTTGAGCAGGGGGAGAGACAGAGCAGCTTGGTGGGCACCTGATGGTTAGCCAAGGTCAACCCACCACAAACAGGTTGCTCAAAGAGCTTTTTGAGTCTCCCTCCTTGTGAATATTCAAAAGCCATTTGGACATGGTCCTGGGCAACTGACTCTAGGTGGCTGTGCTTGAGCAGGGCGTGTGTGGACAAGATGACCTCCAGAAGTCCCTTCCAACCTCAACCATTCTGGGATTAGTTGGCCTTTATTTTTAGTGTCTTAGTAGATCACAAATGTGACGTATAATGTAGATATTAATATACCCATCTAATTAAGCTTAAGGTTGTTGTAGAACAAGTGCTTTTGAACTAAATCTTTCTTGGTTTTAGGCTGAATTCATTTATCCAGAGGGTTTGGGTTGTATGTCCAATTTGTTGGACAAGTTGTTGTGGGAATCTACTATCGACCAGACAGCCAGTATGATGACACTGATGAATTATTCTACAAAGAATTAAGGAATATCTCTAGATCGGTTGCCCTTGTCCTTACGGGTGATTTTAACTTCCCAGACATTAACTAGGAATATCATACAGTGGACACAAACAGGTCCATGAAATTCCTGAAGCATGTTGAAGATACCTTCTTGGTGCAGGTACTAAGGGAGCTGACTAGGAAAGGTGCTCTCCTAGACTTGTTGTTTGTAGACAGAGGGACTCACGGGTGAAGTGGTGATTGGTGGCTGTCTTGGTCACAGTGACCATAAAGTAGTTGAGTTTCAAATTGTTGGCGATAGGAGAAAAACTGACAACAAAAATTCAACCCTGGATATGAGGAGAGCAGACTTTGAGCTGCTGGAGCTAGTTTGTAAGGCTCCCTGGGAATCTGCTTTTGAAGGTATTGGGATCCACGAATGCTGGTCACTTTTTAAGAGCCATCTCTTAAGAGCACAGGAGCAGGTAATTCCAAAGTGTTGAAAGTCAAGCAAGTGGGGCAGAAGGCCGGCTTGGCTGAACAGGGATCTTCTTCTAGAAAATAGGTGGAAAAGGAAAGTGTACAGACATTGGAAGCAAGGACAGGTGACATGGGAGGACTACAGAGATGCTGTCCGCTTTGTAGGGAGAGAATTTGTGCAGCCAAAGCTTGATTAGAGTTCAAGCTGGCCAGCACTGTGAAGGACAACAAAAAGGGCTTTTTTTAATATCTTAACAGCAAACGGAGGATCAGAGATAACATTGGGCTGTTGCTTGACGAGGTTGTCACCTCACAAGTAGGGACAGAGACAAAGCAGGGACGTATAATGCCTTCTTTGCCTCTGTCTTCAACACTGATGATGGGCTCTGGGACCCCTGGAGCCCTGTGTTGGAAGACTGTGACTGGGAGGGATGATAAACTCCCAGCTGACTCTGAACTGGTTTGAGACTTGCTGCTCCAGCTGGATGCACATAAGTCTATGGGGCCTGATGGGATTCATCCCAGGGTACTGAAAGCGTTGGCCAATGTCATTGCGGGACCTCTCTCTTGGGAGTCTGGAGAGGTCCCAGTTGACTGGAAGCTGGCAAATGTTGTCCCAGTTTTTGAGAAGGGTAAGAAGGAAGACCCTGGTAATTACAGGCCTGTCAGTCTCACTTCAGAGCCCAGTAAAATTATGGAGAACGCTATTCTGGGAGTTGTTGAAAAACACTTGAGAGACAACGCAGTCATTGGTCATAGCCAGCACAGGTTCATGAGGGGAAAGTCCTGCTTAACCAACTTCATTTCCCTGCAGTAGGGACAGGGAGCCAGACAGAGAGCGAATGGCAGAGAAGGAAAAAAAAACACCACTGTGACAGGCTACAGGGCAGAGAGGGAGCGATTCAAGACACGGGACAGAGAACGGCAAAATAGCGATGGGCCGCTGGGCAGAGAGGGAGGAATTTAAAAGTGTAAGTAAAGACAGAGACAGAGAGATGGACAGAGAGACAGAGAGAAAGAGAAAACAGCGACGGGCTTCAAGACAGATAGAGAGGAATTGAAAGATCCCGGCAGGGAGCCGGACAGGGCAAGACGGCGAAAGAAATGAAACTGCAGCGTGGCTCAGGGCTGACAAGGACGAAATTGCAAAACAGGGACAGGGAGCAGGATAGAGGGAGACAGAGGAAGAGAGACACTTGTGCTGTGCTACAGGGCCAAGAAGGAAGACTTTGAACACCAGGGACACGGGGCCGGGCAGAGAGCGCCAGAGACAGCAAAAATACCGACGGGCTACAGGACAGAGCGGGAGGAAGGCAAACATGGTGGCTGGGAGCCAGACAGAGAGAGACTGCGAAAGAAAAGAGCAGCAACACGCTACACGGCAGAGAGGGGGGAATGGAAAAGCAGGGACAGGGAGCCAGACTGGGAGAGGCAGAGGAAGGAAAAATAGCCGCGGGCTACAAGCTAGGGAGAGAGAGGACCTAAAAGACAGGGACGGGGAGCTGGTCAGAGTGAGATGGAGAAAGGAGGTATGGGGGGACACGGACGGATACCACATCAGCGTGGGAAAGAGAGGGGGCCAGGGGAGGGGCAGCGAGGGCCCGGGATGCAGAATAGGGGCAACAGGGCCCCGAGGGCCTGGGACTCACCGCAGCTTTCACTCCCTGCACTGCTGGGAGAGTTTGCCAGTTCAGACGCTTCTTCCTCCTCTCCTCCCTTCGCCTTCTGTAACTCCTGTCGCTTGGCTGTCCTCCACCCAAGAGAATACCGGGGTGTCTTACAGCTCGTACAAGACGAGGCTCCCTACGCACGTAGCCTCGCTCGTGCGCCACACGGCCGCTTCCGGTGATGCGTGCAGACCCTGCACATTCGACTGCCCGTGTACGTCAGGTGCGGCGCACCTGGGAGCGACAGCGTCCATCGCTCACGTGGCCCTGTCCTTTCCTGGGCCTGTCGTTAGAAGCACACCTGGGAAAGAAGATCCTGGCCGTCTGCGACGGATTAGGACCGGAAGGCACGAGGGGAGCCCTCGGCGCACTCGAACGGCGGGCGCGAGGCAGCGGCCCCTCCCCGCAGCCAGGCGGTTGCAGGGACTCGCCGCAAGGCCGGGCGCTCCTGCACGCGATCTGTTTCGCGAGCCCCGAGGCAGCCACGATTAACGAGCCCGATGACGCCCGCGCTGGGCCGGGGGTGGGCAGAGGCAGAAGTAGAAGCAGGGGACAGGGACACCGGGCGCAGCAGCGCTGGCGTGGGCGGGAGAGCAGGGAACGGTGTGGGGAAGGGTCACTCGGGACGCCTGCTCCGGTAGCCCGGCCTAAGTGACGGCCGAGGACGCCTAAGCACCGCGTACGTCTAAAGAAACCCGCCGGCGTAGGGTGGCAGGAAGAACACCGGTACGCGACCACCGGCTGAAGCTGCCGCGCCCAGGCCCAGCTGACCGCTGCCACGGACTCCCGATCCCTCTGCTGCAGCAGGAGTTTGTTGCACAGGCACGCGTTCGTTTTGCGCGCGCACGTGCAAGCGTGACTCAGAACGCAGGCTGACGTCAGGCTACAAAAGCCGCCCGAACGCCCCACTTGCGTCACATCTGCTTTGCCTGCAACAAGCGGGTCGTTTCCGAGGCATTTTCCCGGCTGCTCAGGCAGAGCACACGCCATCACGCGCTCGAGGCAGAGCCGGGCAGGCGGAACTTACGCGCCGCCGTTCGAGAGCGCGGCTCTGACCCGACACCGCGGCAGCAACGCTCCCGCCCGCACTGCTCGAGGTGCGCGAGTAACGAAGCTGGGGGCATCGTTTAGTCTCTGTGAGCAGTTAACTGCGAGGTGCAACCTTGAGGGGAGGAACAAGATAATCACAAAAGCAGCACAGCTCCGGAACCTTGAGGGAACTGTCCTAATTAACATCTAATTGGCATAATAGCAACCTGCCCCCGGGCGGGGAAAGCCCCCTCCTCGCTCAGCATGCCCGGGAAGAAAGAAGGACGCTGCGACTTTAAGCGGAGACGAGGCTGGCGAGAACCGAGGGGAACAAGGGCGACGGAGCCAACTGTTGAAAACACCGGTAACCGCTGCGCGGAGCGTAGCCACGCGGTCCGAGTGTGGCCCGAGGGGTGTGAGCTCTGTGCGCTACCACCTCGCACCCAGCTCTGCACGCAGCCGGAAGAAAAGCCAACACCCCGGCTCCGCACGTTCGCCGCCTGCCCGCGCACCGGCGGAAGAACCGTGTGTGGGACAACAGCACCGCCCCGCGGGGACAGGGCCCGCCCCGGAGGCGGGCAGAGACCCGGCGGAGCGAGGCGCGCGCGTGCGCCGTGAGGCGTCTCTGCCTGCGCGCCCCCCCCCCCCCGCCCTCCGGGCGGTACCTCGCGGCGCCTGTCCCGCGAGGCTATAGGGACGCGCGGCCGCTCACGCGCGCTCCCGGCGCCGCGTGCTGGGGTCGCGCTCCCGCGGGGGCGGGAGGACTCCCGCCTCGCCGCGGGGCCCGGCCCTTCCTCGCTGCAGGCGGCTGCCTGCGGAACGGCCTTTGCGCCGCTCCTCAGCCGGCTCCCGCCGGCGGGCGGGCCCGGGCGGCGCCCCCGGGGCACCGCAGGGCCAGCGCCGGCCTCAGCCGCACCTGCAGCCCGCTTCGAGCGTCGGGCCCGCAGCTGCAACCCCTCGGGAGCAGGCGGCCGCCACCCCCCCCAACGGCACGGGAGCCCCTGCCCTGGGCCTGGGCCCGGCCCCGCAGCGGAGGAACGCACCCGGGCGCGCAAAGCGGGCAGCGCAGGTTTGTTCCCTCGGGCGCACCGGGAGCTGCCGCCCAGGCTCGGTGCCCGACGGCGGCCGGGCGGAGGGGGAAGAGGGGAGAGGGAAGCGGGAGGAAGCGCAGAGGCGGGGAGAGAAGAGGCGAGGGACGGGGAGCCAGGCCCGGGGGGGCGGGAGCCGGACGTGGGTGTCGAGGCGGAGGAAGAGGGAGAACTGCAGCGTGGGGAGGGGGGAGATGAAGCGATAAAGAAAAGGGGGAGGGAGCGGGGGAGAGAGCTGAGTGGGACCGAGCGGGGCAGCGGGGACAGCGGAGAGGGACAGCGAGAACGAGCGGCGCCCGGCCTGGGAGCGGCGGGTACCGCGACAGGGAGCTGGGTATCGGGAGACAGAGAGAAAACTGCACGAGGGGACCAGAGCAGAAGGAATTAAGAAAAAAAGGGGGTGGGGGGTGTGTGTGTGAAGGGACAGGAAGGCAGATAGAGGCAGTCATGGAAAGAGAAAGGGAAAAGGGACAAACACGGGAAAGAATTAAAAATTAGAGACCATCAGCTGGACAGAGCCATAAGAATAGAAAGGGGACGGGACGCAGAGTCAGGGCATTAAAACCCCGTCAAAGGGAGCGATGCGGAGGGGGATGCGGAAGAGAAAAGAAAAAGCGACGGGCGGCAGGAAACACGGGGAAGAAAAACAAAAAACCGAAACCACGGGACAGGGAACCGGATAAATGGAGACGTAGAAATAAAATTTTAAAAGCGACGTGGTACGTGACAGGGTTACGTCAAGACGTTAAGGCCCCCCTCGCCCCCGCGACCTCCAGCCCCGGTTTGCTGGCCGAGCGCTATGTCGTACGGTCGGGAACATCCCTTTGGGCAGCTGGGGGTCAGCTGTCCCGGCCGCGTCCCCTCCCAACCCCGCGCGCACCCCCGCTCTACTCGCTGGCGGGGCCGCGGGAGCAGCAGAACAGCCCTTGACGCCGCGCAAGCGCCGCTCGGCGAGACCCGGCGCGTGTCCCCGCGTCATCGACGCCGGGTGTCGGCGCAAATCCAACACGTAGCCCTGCGCCAGCTACCGCGAATAAAACTAACTCTACATCTGAGCCCAAACTAGCGCGCGCGGGAATACAGTTTTAAAAAGTTGAGCGCGGTACTAGAAACGCGGGAAAAAATTTAAGACTGGGGACAGGAATCCAGATAAAGAGAGACATAGAAAGAAGATTTAAAAAGCAGCGGGGTACGGGAAAGCACTAAAAACTAGGGACAGCAAACCTCACAAATGTTGTCGAGAAAGAAAAATGGAATAAGCAATGGCATTAAGAAAAGACAAGAAACAATTAAAAAACCCCAAGGAGATGGTAAATAACAGAGCCACAAACGAAAATACAGTTCTAAAAGCGACAGGGTACACAACGGACAGGAATAAATTAAAAAATATGGATAGGGAGCTTGATAAAAGTAGACCTAGAACAGAAACTGAAAGAGCGACAGGGCTCGGGACAGACAGGAATAAAAATAAAAATGAAAGACGGTGAATTGGTTAAAGCGGACATGGAGAGAGCATGTAAAAAGCAGCTGGGTAAAGGAGAAGCTGGGGGGGGGGAAGGGGACAGAAAACTGGATAAAAGTTGATGTAAAAAGGAAATTTTGAAAGCCAAGGCATTAAGGAAAGGCAAGGGAAAAAAAAAGTAAAATAAGCGTAGGGTGATGGAGAGTGACATAGGAAGAAAATTATAAAAGCG